>NC_048231.1:56915610-57051868 GCF_002007445.2 Ailuropoda melanoleuca
AAATACATAGCCATCTAAGCCTCACTCAAGAGAATAGGAAAATCAAAAATGCAGTTTTTATATTCTCACCTCAAGAAGCTGGAACAGCAACAGAGGGACAGGCCTAATCCACTNATTGACCAAGATTAGAGCAGAAAGCAATGAACTAGAAATCAGGAGTACAGTAGAGCAGATCAACAGAACTAGAAGCTGGTTTTTTGAAAGAATAAATAAAATTGACAGACCACTGGCAAGACTTATCCAAAAGAATAGAGAAAGGACCCAAATTAATAAAATTATGAATGAAAAGGGAGAGGTCACAACCAACACCAATGAAATTGGAAGGATTATTAGAAACTTTTATCAACAGCTATATGCCAAAAAATTAAGCAATCTGGAAGAGATGGAGGCCTTCCTGGAAACCTATAAACTACCAAGACTGAAACAGGAAGAAATAGANACTTCCTAGAAACCTATAAACTACCAAGACTGTAACAGGAAGAAATTGATTTTTTAAACAGGCCAATTAATTATGAAGAGATTGAANGAAAGGACTGAGATTATTAAAATTATGACTGAAAAGGGAGAGGTCACGACCAGCACCATTGAAATTGCAAGGATTATTAGAAACTTTTATCAACAGCTATATGCCAAAAAACTAAACAATCTGGAAGAGATGGAGGCCTTCCTGGAAACCTATAAACTACCAAGACTGAAACAGGAAGAAATAGATTTCTTAAATAGGCCAATTAACTATGAAGAAATTGAGTCAGTGATAAACAACCTTCCAAATAATAAAACTCCAGGCCCAGACGGTTTTCCTAGGTAATTCTACCAAACATTCAAAGAAGAAATAATACCTATTCTCCTAAAGCTATTTCAAAAAATAGAAACAGAAGGAAAGCTACCAAACTCATTCTATGAGGCTAATATTACCTTGATCCCCAAACCAGGCAAAGACCCCCTCAAAAAGGAGAATTACAGACCGATTTCTCTAATGAATATGGATGCCAAAATCCTCAACAAGATCCTTGCTAATAGAATCCAACAGTACATTAAAAGGATTATCCATCATGACCAAGTGGGATTCATACCTGGGATGCAAGCATGGTTCAACACTCGCAAATCAATCAATGTGATACATCATATCAACAANTTTCAACATTCGCAAATTGATCAGTGTCATAGATTTTATACAGAAGGAAAAAGCCAAAAATCATATGATCGTCTCAATAGATGCAGAAAAAGCATTTGACAAAATACAGCATCCTTTCCTGATTAAAACCCTTCAGAGTGTAGGAATAGAGGGTACATTCCTCAATCTCATAAAAACCATCTATGAAAAGCCTACAGCAAATTTCATTCTCAATGAGGAAAAGCTGGAAGCCTTTCCCTTAAGATCAGGATCACGACAAGGATGCCCACTCTCACCACTATTATTCAACATAGTACTAGAAGTCCTTGCAACAGCAATCAGAAGAAAAAAGGGATAAAAGGTTATCCAAATCGGCAAAGAAGAAGTCAAACTGTCTCTCTTTGCAGATGACATCATACTCTATATGGAAAACCAAAGGAATCCACTCCCAAACTATTAGAAGTTATAGAACAATTCAGTAAGGTGGCAGGATACAAAATCAATGCCCAGAAATCAGTTGCATTTCTATACACGAATAACGAGACTGAAGAAAGAGAAATTAGGGAATCCATCCCATTTACAATAACACCAAAAACCATGCGTTACCTTGGAATTAACTTAACCAGAGACGTAAAGGACCTATATGCTAGAAACTATAGATCACTTTTGAAAGATATTGAGGAAGACATAAAAAGATGGAAAAATATTCCATGCTCATGGATTGGAAGAATTAAAAGCTTTAATACGAAATAAGAATAAATACTTAGGTATTCAAATTACCTGAGTGTTCCATTTATACATATTATTATAGGAAATGAAGTTGACTGACCAAATAAAACTGAACAAGCAAATTTGAAGAAGACAATCAACATTAATAGTACTTTGAGAAATAGAAGTATCAATTTAACATTGTTTATTGCCTCAAAATTTTGAAGTGAAAAAAATGTATGCTCAACTACATCAAAAACACTGTCTTCAGAAATTTTACCTCTTTTGACGACAACCTCTTCATCTCTAAAAGTGCACCTGTTACTGGCTAAGGGCATTACATTGTGAGCTCCCTGGAGGCAGGCATAATATCTTGGTCAACATTGTATCTGAAACAATGTTTAGTAAATGTCTGCAGAGTAAATACAGCTGTGCTGAATTTACTGGCCTTGTATCATTATTTGAAATATGCTGCACTTTTTTTTGTCATAAACCGTTAAACTATCTCGGTAATTGCTATGCATATCCAAAGCCTGTCTTGAGGCTCCCTATCACATCTAGGAGAGGCAGAAAATTCATTGTCAGCTCAAATATTAGCAACACTACTAGGAATGTTCAATTCAATTCACTAAATATTTGTTAGGCTCCTGCTGTCTTTTTCGTATACTAGAGTCTATAAGAAAATAAAAGCAGTAAGTATTATGATTCTTGCCCTTAAGAGGGACTTGTCCATATCTATCCACAGATCTTGGATAACCTCTTCATCTCTAAAAGTGCACCTGTTACTGGCTAAGGGCATTACATTGTGAGCTCCCTGGAGGCAGGCATAATATCTTGGTCAACATTGTATCTGAAACAATGTTTAGTAAATGTCTGCAGAGTAAATACAGCTGTGCTGAATTTACTGGCCTTGTATCATTATTTGAAATATGCTGCACTTTTTTTTGTCATAAACCGTTAAACTATCTCGGTAATTGCTATGCATATCCAAAGCCTGTCTTGAGGCTCCCTATCACATCTAGGAGAGGCAGAAAATTCATTGTCAGCTCAAATATTAGCAACACTACTAGGAATGTTCAATTCAATTCACTAAATATTTGTTAGGCTCCTGCTGTCTTTTTCGTATACTAGAGTCTATAAGAAAATAAAAGCAGTAAGTATTATGATTCTTGCCCTTAAGAGGGACTTGTCCATATCTATCCACAGATCTTGGATAACCTCTTCATCTCTAAAAGTGCACCTGTTACTGGCTAAGGGCATTACATTGTGAGCTCCCTGGAGGCAGGCATAATATCTTGGTCAACATTGTATCTGAAACAATGTTTAGTAAATGTCTGCAGAGTAAATACAGCTGTGCTGAATTTACTGGCCTTGTATCATTATTTGAAATATGCTGCACTTTTTTTTGTCATAAACCGTTAAACTATCTCGGTAATTGCTATGCATATCCAAAGCCTGTCTTGAGGCTCCCTATCACATCTAGGAGAGGCAGAAAATTCATTGTCAGCTCAAATATTAGCAACACTACTAGGAATGTTCAATTCAATTCACTAAATATTTGTTAGGCTCCTGCTGTCTTTCGTATACTAGAGTCTATAAGAAAATAAAAGCAGTAAGTATTATGATTCTTGCCCTTAAGAGGGACTTGTCCATATCTATCCACAGATCTTGGTGCTATTACAACTATTTTCCAAGGAAAAATATGTCTCAATAATCTCCAGTAACTCACTGCAGCTTTTTTATTAGATAACTCAAGTCGTAAAAAGGGCATTTCTCGTAAATGGCAGGTGTGAACAAACAGGAGACTGTGAAGGATGTCATGGAGTCATAATACTAGGTGAGCAAAGGAAGGAAGCAAGAAGTTAAGTAGCACTGCAACTAAAATAATAGCTAAGAATGAAACTACCATACAGGAGAATACAACAATGAAAAATACTGCCTGAGGAAAAAAAAGATCTGTATCTTATGGGTAGTGGGCTAATTTTTTCTTTCCTTCTAATCTGCTAATGGTGATTTAGAAGAAAATGAATAAAAAAATTGCCATAGGCATTGTGAAGAAATGAGGTGCTGCCCATGACTCATTAACCAGAAGCTTCTATAATAAACAAGGGTAAGGGGAAATATCTTGAAGAAGCCAAGACATCTGCTCCCAATTCTAATTTTGTTGGATAGTTTGACTAAAGGGAGAGGGGTTTTCATCTAAATCAGTGGCTAGCATTTGCATTTTAATGGAACTTTTTGGAAGGTGTAGTAACTAAAATATTTGAGCTATTTCGCCAGGGAAGGAAATAGAAATTAAATTCATTTCAAAAATTTTTTAAGGTTTTATTTATTTATTTGAGAGAGAGACAGAGAAAGAGAAGAAAGAGAGAACCAGTGGGGGAAGGGGCAGAGGGAGAATGGAAGAGGGAGCCCAATGCAGATCTCGATCCCAGGGCCCTGAGATCATGACCTGAGCCGAAGACAGAAGCTTAACCGACTGAGCCACTCAGGTGCCCCTCATTTCAAAATTCTAAAGCAAGTAAATTTAAGAACCCATTCTCATAAGACTGAATGAAGCAAGCCTATTGAACAATTCAATACCAAATCAATAAGTATTTTTAAATAAGAGATTCTTGACATCTTAAATGATCTTACCATAATCAAGAAGAAGAAATTGGACCCAGATTTTCAAAGAAATCAGGCAGTTTAACTGTCTTCAAATGAAACCCAACTACATCCCCAGTGGTGACTGACAGGCAGTCTTTTGTCTCCATCCCCCCTAAACAAGGGCTGATGAATTTGTCTGCCTTGTACTAAGCTACTGGTGTTCTCTAGCTGCCAAACAGCCACTTTACTTTTTCATTTTTAGGAATGCCCATGCAATTTAATTTTTTTTCTTGTTGATACAACTTCAGATTTATTTAATTGAAGAGATACAAAAGATTTTAAGATTATATTAGCGTGACAGTTAAGCTATTTCTCTTGCATGTTGATAAACGGCTGTTCAACAGTAATCAACCTAACCAGTAATATTCATAGGATGAGATGATAATAATTATAATTATAATACAGTAACAATTATAAGTTTTTATAGAAAGATTAAGTATTTTGAAAACTGATGTCATGTGTCCTTGTGCTTTTTACACAGAAGACAAGAAGCAAAAGGAAGTAATATATTTATCCTTTTCCCACTAATTGTGCAAACAATTCATGCAGAAGGCAAATAATTCTTCCCAGGTTTCTCAGTGAGTCAGGGGCAGACTCGTGGAGACTGACGTAAGCAGAAAAGAGGTGTACGTAGAGTATAGCTTATTAGATCAAGTGAATATGCTTTCAGTATTGATAAAATTTTTTAAGTCTGAATTTCTATTGGTAGTTTCCACCTGGACAATATATTCTTCCTCTTGAAATTTTAATGTCAATTCAAATATATGCCAGAGAGAAAAAGAAAAGAAAAAAGTCTACTTGGATTGATATGAAGCCCTGAGATCATGGATTTATTATTTATGAAGGCATAAATCCTGGAAAGTAGGTTAATATTTGTCTCTATTTTTGCAAGTGAAATAAATGAAATGCACACGATTCTTTAGCAAGGGGAACTAGGAACTCTGGAGGGAGCACAGTGAAACCCTCCAGCCAGACAGTCCGTTAGGTCCTGCAGGTCGGGTTCTTAGTCACCCATGCTACTTGAATTTCATTTCCTAAAGATTTGAAACCAAGAGAGCCCAGCCTCAAATGATTCTCAATTTGTTGTCCTGAAACCAAATTTGGAAGACAGGAAGGAGACAGACTCTTCTAATGAGCATAACGGCAAGTGAGTCACAAAAGGACAGAAAGTAGAATGGGAGCAAAAAGTTTCCATTTTTCGTGCAACTCTTGCTTTTTTTTTTTCCTTCTTTCTTTCTGAAGATCATGGTGGTGTATTGCTTGTTTTCTAATAGGTTGTGGAACTCAGTACACCTATCAAGGGAATGTACTACATTGGCGTGTCTAAGCTGGGCACCTGTTTCTCCCAGGAGGTCAACAATTATCATTGCAAAAGGCGTAGAGGGTGGGAGGTGACAAATACCAGACTCTGACAATAATGTACAGCAACAAACTTTTCTTACTATCATTCTGTGAAGTTCCATTGGAAAGCTTATATGAGCACAATGTTCTAGGATCAGGATATGAGAAAACAGTGTACATAATGGAAAAGACTAAAAGTGCCACCTTCCGCTTACCAACTCAGAGTCAAGTTATTGTGAAGCAATTACAGGCTTTTTTTTTTTTTTTTTTTTAATACTGATACAAGTTAAATGAAACCTCTAACTTCTGAGAGTCCCAAAGAGGAAGAACATTCAGGCCAATCTGATGAGATGACAGAGGATCTGTCACTAAGCCAATGTCTGTGTTTATGCACACCCCTGCAGCGTGCTCGCAAAGGAAGCACCACTGGCTCCGTAATAACTCAGGAGGAACAAATTGTGCCTAGCCA
Organism: Ailuropoda melanoleuca; assembly: GCF_002007445.2. Taxonomy (NCBI): domain Eukaryota; kingdom Metazoa; phylum Chordata; class Mammalia; order Carnivora; family Ursidae; genus Ailuropoda; species Ailuropoda melanoleuca. The sequence goes on from NC_048231.1 coordinate 56,921,892, forward strand.
TCATTTAGACGGTTCGTGTCTGGGCTAGAAAAGTAACAAGATGGGTGACATTCCATTGATTATTTTTATAGCACTCAACACCACAGCACATATGCTCGTTAGCCTAATGACCACCACAAATGCTTTGAGGACACGTGGGTGGCTGACAATATATCAAAGCTATGGAAACCCTGCCATGAAGTCACAGAGAAAATGGAAGCAGGGACAGGAAAAAGGTAACATGCAAAATAAATCTGGCAAAGGAAAGAAAACGAGAAGTCTGTAGTGGTCTGGAGTAGAAGGGGGTGAAAAGGACAGGCGCATACTAGAAACCTATTATGACTAGTCACTGGGAAACCAAAGACAGGCTCTGAAAGATTATACTTCATATTTAAACAGAAATAAGCATTTATGAAATAAGTAGCATTTCAAAATGGTTGCAGTTTATATCCGACTTTCCTCTGGCTGGCTTCAGAATGTTTACACGATCCCCATGGGTATTTCCACCCATTCTAGGTAACAGCATGAGGAAGAGAGAGTAGCTTCCAGATTTCATGAAAACAGCTAAAAGCCTAGTTGAAAATTCCTGAATTCAAATTGTGGGATGAAAGGTATATATTCAGCTTCTGTATAATTACCCTAGGTCCTACTACAAACTTTAGAAATTGGAGAGTGAGGGGTGTCTGGGTGGTGCAGTTGTTAAGCGTCTGCCTTTGGCTCAGGGCATGATCCCAGAGTCCTAGGATGAGCCCCACGTCAGACTCCTCTGCCAGGAGCCTGCTTCTTCCTCTCCCACTCCCCCTGCTTGTGTTCCCTCTCTCACTGTCTCTCTCTCTGTGTGTGTCAAATAAATTAATAAAATCTTAAAAAAAAAGAAATTGGAGAGTGAGGTTATTATATTAATTTTAATTTCCCTTTCCTTTCTCACCAAAAACCTCACAAAAAAACTTATAAATACCACACTATTCTAGGATTCAAAATACGGCATGCTCATTTGTTACTCTATTATGGTGTTTCCCAAAGCATTTTCCATGGACCACTTGTCCCTTTTGATACCCAACAATAAAAAATTTCATTTTAAAATGACTTAAGAAATGCTTGAACGTACATGAAGACTCATAGTGACTATGAGCATGTTAAAAATTTGAGACGTCCTGCAATTAAAAGAAATGTTTTCACCAGACCAAAAATAAAACAAAGCAAAAACATCATGAGAAAAGACAAATGCAGACCATTTCCTCTTATGAATATAGATGCAAAAAATCCTAAATGAAATCTAGCAACATACAAAAAGGATTCTATACCATGATGAAGTGGGATTTGTCTCAGGAATGCAAGGTAGGTTTAATGCCTGAAAATCAATTAATGTAATCATACAATTTATTTACATGAAATGTGCAAAAAAAGCAAATCTATAGAGATAGAATGTAGATTGGTGGCTGCTGAAGGTGACACAGGATGGGGAGATCAACAGGTAAGATGAGGCAGGATGGGGAGATCAACAGGTATAAGGGAGGGTGGCAGTTGCAGGGTATGGTGTTCCTTTTTGGGTAATGAAAATGTTCTAAAATTGATTGTGGTGGTGGTTGCACAACTCTGGTGAGTACACTAGAAACTAGTGATTTTAAAATAAATGAATTTCTTTATATGTGAATTATATCTCATAAAGGAGTTTCCAAAAAGTTTTCTGGCTTTTTATATGTAATATTACTAACCTCCCTAGAGTAATAATTTTGGCAAGTACTTTTTTGCCTTTGCAAATTTTTTTGCCTATTATCAGGCCTTTTTTGTTTTAAAAACTTCTACTCCTTTATTAATAATCAGCCAAAATGTCACCACCACTGCAATGCCTTCCATGATTTCCTGTCATTAAAGGCTAGTATCTTTGAAACCTTTTTGGCCATGAGCCACACATGAGCCCTAAAGGGTGAATAGATAGATGATAGACAGGTAAATTAAACAATTTTTTACAAAGCAAATACTTTGCTATATGCAGTTCATCTTCTATGCATTTTATTTAAGTCTAGTCTATTTCATTTTTAATTGTTTTCATGACACATTAAATTAATGACACTCTAATGAGTGGCAACCTACAATTTGAAAAAGACTGTCCAAGATGAATGGATCCCATGTTGTACATTTTAATATAAGTATCCCTTTATGTCTCAGTTTGCAATAGTGAATAATCTTATCCCAAATTACTGTAGTAAGATATTATAGTCATTGTCCATATGCTTCCTTCATCTCCTTTTTAAATGTTAGGGTTCGGCTCCTCTTTTGAATATTTTAATCCTGGGCTACACAGGGAAGTACATTTTTTTATGCCAGGGAAATATTGCTTTTTTGTAGAAAAGCCTCAATCTCTTACTTAAACATGATGCTTAGTTCCAGATGCCCTGCTGCATTGCCAAGAAAATTGTTCTTCTCTCCAATATGCTCCACGAAATGATGGTTGACTATTTTATTTACTACTCTGAGCTGTAACTCTCTTTCCTTCACTATTCTGAGTTTTATATGTTCCAAACAAGCCCCTTTGTGTCCTGCTCCATGTTTTCCTTTTAATGTGAGCGGAGTAGAAACATAGTGAAAGCAACTTCAACCTAAGCAGATAGGGGTACAAAGTTTATTTTTATTGCATAGTCCCATTAACTGCATCCTATGAATGTCTATCATAAGTAATTTTATAATTGAAATGAGTCATGCTCAGTAATAAGTAGGCTACCCAAACAACATGGTCTCAGATTTTCATTTTTCTTATTTTCATACCTATTTATGGTGATGATGACAATGATTATCATTTCTGTGTCCATTTTTAAACAATACATCCAAACTTTAGGTAAGTAATTCATACAAAGGGGGAATAGTAAGAAGCAGATATGGAGTTGGACAATCACTTCCTTCTTTGATATAAGGCTAGAACAATATTGGATATAGGTACTTCTAAGTTTATTCCACATATATATGGCAATTACATTTATTTCTCTAAGAAAACACTGTGTGTGTATGTGTGAGAGAGAGAAAGAGAGAGAGAGAGAGAGAGAGAGAGAGAGAGAGATGGACAGACAGAATAGAGACAGAAAGACAGGGACAGAGAGAGTTTGAGAAGGACCAGAGCAGATTTATGCATTATAAGTCACATGGCCTAGGAATCAGAAATTCTCTCCTTCAGGAATAATTCCAGAGAAATTGTCCATAAAGAGACACTTGGTAAAAATATTAGGCATAAGGCTTTAGAAGGAGTGGCCTTTGTTTAAATCTCACTTTTGATCTTAGTGGTCATCTTCTCTCTGCAAATGCTAACCTCATTCTTATAACTCTGTGTTTGTTATATCTAAATATCACCTTGCTATATTTTCTTCAAACTAAAATTTCATGTCTTGGGAGTTTCATATCCTTGTTTTTTAAGCCTTCCTGAGCTTCCTTCAGTAACTCACATACCTTGGCAAAAGTCTGCAAACATCCTATCTTCACTCTACATCCTTGGACTAGTCCTGAAAACCACAAACTTAATGAGCACTTTATTGACTTTTGTATGTGCTACAGATCCTTCATAAGGTCACCAACTTCGAGGGACATAAAATCCAGCTGCAGAGGCAAAATCGTGAATACCTACCAATAAAGAAGCAATAAAAAGAATCTGTGGCTCACACCATAAGCCTACAGGAATTTAGAAAAGGGAGAGTGTACTAAGACTCCTGATGGTTGGAGAAGGTCTTACACGATAGGGAAGAACTTCCTGGAGGGATATATTGTATGTGAATAGGTTGGAAAGGAAGTATATTTCAAACAAAGAAATACATGTAGGAGGCTGTGGGTTCTGGTTAGAGGGGTTTAATGGGTTTGATTTAAAATCTTGAATCTATCCTTTCTACTTCTGTTCTCTTAAACAAGTTAATATAGCTGAGCCAATATTATTCTTACCTCTATAATCGCGATGAAGTATCTACAGTGTTTGGCAATTATTAGGCAATCAATACATGTTTATTGCCTTCCTCTTCTAAAGAGGATTAATAAAAGTGTAGTTATAAATAAGAAACAATTGATACTTTATGAATTTGGGGTAAGACATGTTTTTTAAGTGCTCAATTCGACCGTGAACCTCTTATATATAACAAGTAACATGGTAACAAGAATGAGAGCATTTTAAAAATCTAAATATCATAGACATTTATATTCAAATGACACAACATATGGCAGGATAGTGTGTCTTGCCCCTTTGCTCCTTTTTACGCATGGCATCCTCATTACTTATGGGGAAGAGACATGTTGGCATAATAAAGTTATCAGACTATTGCTGTGAAAGACAAATGGTCTTAAAAAGTAAATCCTCCACTCTGCAGAATGTGATGATCCATAATACACAGGAATTGACTGAAAGGTCAGACTGAGCTGCAGGGAAGAGAGAGAAAAAATAAAGGAGAGAGAAAATTCAAGGTGAAAAGATCCCTGGGTAGATGAGAAGGCTATTTGAAAGATGAATAAAGAAAGCCTTCACTTGAGGCACCCGGGTGGCTCAGTCGGCTAAGCGTCTGCCTTCGGCTTAGGTCATGATCCCAGGGTCCTGGGACTGAGTCCCATGTCAGGCTCCCTGCTCAGTGGGGAGCCTGCTTCTCCCTCTCCCTCTGCCCCTCCCCCTGCTTGTGTGCTCTTTCTCTCTCTCTCTGTCAAATAAAATACACAAAATCTTTGAAGAAAAAAAAAAAAGAATGCCTTCACCTTCCTGAAGACTTGGAATACATTCCTGGTTGCCAGAAGACTGTAAGAGCTCCAGTCATTGAATCTGTGATCCTTTCCAGCTGATACTGAAATTAAAGGCAGGATTCCCTAAAAATACAACCAAAGCTCAAATGGAAATAGTATAGATTACCCAGTTTGGGATTCCCATGCTACTTCTGGCCCACCTCTCCCTCCCATCTCCTGCTACAGCATCAATATGCTGACGATTTCTACCTTTGAAAGAAGAAAAGAACCCTTGTCAAAGATCTATGCTCAGACAATGCCCCTACTATAGAGATAAAGAGTGATACAGTGGAACAATAAATTAAATTTTGTGAAAGCTGAGACAAAAAAGTAACAAAATCTGAATGCTTAAGAAAGTTCACATGGCATTTATTCAATAGTACATATTAGGTGGTAAGAAGAGGATAGACAAAAAAGAAGAAAAAGCATAAAATGAAGAAAACAAGCTATCCTAAAGAATGTGTGGTTGGCTTGTTCATCAAGTGTCCAAGACCTGTTAATTAGCATTGTGCCAGGTTCAGTTATTATTCATGAGATCACTTCAGTGCTAACCTCACCTTAAAGAAAATGAAAATTGCTTCTCTTAAAATGACTTCACAAGCTAATCTAGAAGTTAAACTTATAAAAATTGAAACGTGGATTTTGTGACAAAAATGTTAGGAAATTGGAAAATAGTGGGAAAAATAAAGATATTTATGAAAACTTAAATGAACATAAATATATTGAAGTAATGTCTCATGATTATTGATAAGGACTTTCTGTGCCAAATCCTTCAACTGATTCAGACAGACACCTGCAAATCAAAGCGGGCTTGTGTCAATATCCAACTGATTATAACCCTAAAAATCACCTGGGGTTTTGACATTAAATTCTGTCAGTAATAAGCAGGTACTGTTAGTGATCATCTATAAAACATTGGGAATGAATCCAAAAAATTCTAAAAATCTTCCTCAGCTTTCACATTCTCTGATTCATGGCATTGCATTTGCATTCAGAGACTTCACTGAGTCTTGCTCATCCCACCATTAGTTAAGAATGTTCTTTCCTTACTCCCTCTTGCCCTTTTTCTACTCAATTTTCACTCACCCTTGAAGGATCATCTCAAAATCCCCATTTCTAGGAAACACTTCCTAAACACCTAGACTAGATCAGAACCTCGTCTTATATAGTCTCACATATTCCTCTTGTTTAGACACCTAGAACTATCTCTATTGCAACTGAACAATTTCTTGTGCGATTGCTGATAAAATGTGTGTCTTCCCTAACACGTAAGTTCCATGAGCTAAGGGACATTATTTGTTTTATTCAGTATGGATATCTAGCATCAAGAATTGTGACTGATATATAGTAAGACCTCAAAAATATTTGTTGAATGCTTAATTGTTCCACTTAAATTCCATTTGCCGAATTAAGAAAAATAAAGCGCCATGATAGGATATAGGAAATATTAGAATCTTCAAGAAACTATGGTATGTTCATCACCTCAAAAGTCAGTCATCCTTTCTAAGCCCCATGAGCAGATGATTCTAGTGCAGTAAAGAGTATGATAATAAAAAGGGGGAAAAAATCAAGGATAGTTCAGGTGTTAGAATTAAAACAATGCAGGCAGTATCTGTACTCTGAAAACTACAGAACATTTATGAAAGAAATTGAGGAAGACACAAAGAAGTGGAAAAGCATTCCATGCTCACGGATTGGAAGAACAAGTATTGTTAAAAAGTCTGTACTACCCAAAGCAATCTACACTTTTAATGCAATCCCTATCAAAACACCTCCAGCATTTTTCATAGAGCTAGAAAAAACAAATCCTAAAATTTGTGTTCCAAATAGCCAAAGCAATTCTGGAAAAGAGAAACAAAACTGGAGGCATCACAATTCCAGATTTCAGGCTATATTACAAAGCTATAGTCATCAAGGCAGTATGTGACTGGCACAAACACATACACACACATACACACACACACACACACACACACACACACACACACAGATCAATGGAACAGAGTAGAGAACCCAGAAATGGACCCACGATTGTATAGTCAACTAATCTTTGACAAAGCAGGAAAGAACATCCAATGGGAAAAAAAGAGTCTCTTCAACAAATGGTGTTGGGAAAACTGGACAGCAACATGCAGAAGAATTAGACCACTTTCTTACAGCACACACAAAAATAAATTCAAAATGGACAAAAGACCTAAATATGAGACAGGAAACCATCCAAGTCCTAGAGGAGAACACTGGCAGAAACCTCTTTGACCTTGGCCATAGTAACTTCTTACTAGACAGGTCACTGGAGGCAAGAAACACAAAAGCAAAAATGAACTATTGGAACTTCATCAAGATAAAAAGCTTTTGCGCAGTGAAGTAAACAACCAACAAAACTAAACGGCAACCTATGGAATGGGAGAAGATATCTGCAAATGACACATCTGATAAAGGGTCAGTATCCAAAATCTATAAGGAATTTACCAAACTCAACAAAACCAAATAATCCAGTTAAGAAATGGGCAGACGACACGAATAAGCACTTTACCAAAGAAGACATCCAGATGGCTAACAGACACACGAAAAGATGCTCAACATCGCTGATCATCAGGGAAATATAAGTCCAAACCATGATGAGATACCACCTCACACCTGTCAGAGTGGCTAAAATTAACAATACAAAAAATAAGTGTTGGGGAGGATATGGATAAAGGGGAACCCTCTTGCACTGTTGGTGGGAATGCAAACTGGTGCAATGACTCTGGAGAACAATTTGGAGATTCCTCCAAAAGTTAAAAATAGAATTACCTTATGATCCAGCAATTGCACTACTAGGTATTTACCCAAAGGATAAAAAAATACAAATTTGAACAAGTACCCCGTTGTTTATAGTAGTGTTATCAACAATAGCCAAACTATGGAGAAAGCCCAAATATTCATCTATCCATCGACTGATGAATGGATAAAGAAGAGGTGGCATATATATATAAAGTGGAATATTACTCAGCCATAAAAAAGAATGAAATTTTGACATTGGCAATAACATGGATGGAGCTAGATCGTATTATGCTAAGTGAACTAAGTCAGTCAGAGAAAGACAAATACCATATGATCTCACTCATATGTGGAATTTAAGAAAGAAAACAGATGAACATATGGGAAGGGGGAAAAGAAAAAAAGGAGAGAAGGAAACAAGCCATAAATGACTCTTAATGACAGAGAACAAAGTGAGGGTTGACGGAGGGAGGTGGGTGGAAGATGGGCAATGGATAACGGGTATTAAAGAGAGCACTTGTGATGAGCACTAGGTGTTGTGTGTAAGTGATGAATCACTGGATTCTACTCCAGAAACCAATATCGCACTGTATGTTAACTAACAAAATTTAAATTAAAAGATTAATTAATTAATTAATTAATGCAGGCAGGACATTAGAACCTTATTTCCTGTGAAAAGAGAAGAATTAGAATCATGCTATGTTCTCATCTTATGTATTGATTATTATCCATTTGGCTATTTGTTTTCATTCTCCTCTTTACTCTGCTCTATACCCTGAGAAAATGCCCTCAGTGGAGTGCATCACCTTCTCCCTTTGTTGTCTGGCTTCGTGTGGAGTTCAACCAGTGGGAGATGCCAGCAAGTCAGAGAGCAGGACAGAGATCAGGGAATTTATTTCTTTCATTCACTCCCTCACTGGTCACAGCTTGGCACTTGGGGGGGGGGGGGGGGGGAGGTGTATGATGGGGATGTTAGGGAATTGTGGCTTTTTTGTGTCCTCCTTAGTGTCTCTAGTGTCCAACTTACCTCTAACTAGGAGTGATAAGCAAGCTGTGTGCCTATGCCCCATGCTATTTGTAACAGAAGGCACAAAATAGGGGTGCCTGGGTGGCTCAGTCAGTTAAGCATCTGTCTGCCTTTGGCTCGGGTCATGATCCCAAGGTCCTGGGATCGAGCTCCACATCGGGCTCCCCGCTCAGCAGGAAGCCTGCTTTTCCCTCTCCTCTGCCTGTTGCTCCTGCTTGTGCTCTCTCTCTCTCTCTGCCAAATAATCAAATGAAATCTTTTAAAATTTTTTTTAAAAAAAGAAGGCACAAAATAAAGGGAGCCTGGGTGGCTTAGTCGGTTAAGTGTCTGACACTTGATTTTGACTCAGGTCATGATCTCAGGATTGTGAGATTGAGCCCTGCATCTGGCTCTGCACTGAATGAGATGCCTGCTTAAGATTCTCTCTCTCCCTCTCCCTTGGCACTGCCCCACTGCTCACACACTCTCTCTTTCTCTAAGAAAAAAAAAAAAAAGAAGGCACAAAATAAGAGTAAGAAGTCTTCATTCTCAAAAAGTTTACATTCTAGTAAGTATGCCTAAAATAAACCCATATCAATGACAGCCATGATATACCCATGGGGACTTCTCCAAGGGTATTTTGAAAAGCTAATTAACTCCTTCAGGTGACTAGACTTTTTCCACAAATTATTATACTACGCCTTTTATGTGCATATTGTTTTGAAGAACTACTTAAAAGACTTCAAGAGGAATCAGGTTCCATTTCAGTTACATAAGACCAGTATGACCCTGGAGCAAAAACTCATGCATGGAGGAGAGTTCAGTCATCTTACTAACAGGGTCAGGAGTGTAATTGAGATCAGATATTATGATGTGCATTATGCGACCCCAAACTTGTAGCAGAGGCACATATTAGAGCCAAAGTCTAGATCTTTCTCTGATCTCTTTATCATCAAAGAGAGATGAACCATGAGAGACTATGCACTCTGGGGAATACACTGAGGGTTTCAGAGGGGAGGGGGATGGGGGGATGGGTTAGCCCAGTGATGGATATTAAGGAGGGCATATATTGCATGGAGCACTGGGTGTTATATGCAAACAATGAATCATGGAACACTACATAAAAAACTAATGATGTACTGTATGGTGACTAACATAACATAATAAAAAATATAAAACAAAATAAAATAAAAAGGCATATGTATTTAATAAAGCTATGTCCTTAAAAATTTTAAAAATCTGGCCTGATATGTAATATGTTAAAATTTCTTCTTATTTTAATCACTAAGGGATTTGGTAAAATGTGAAAGTGAATATTTGAAAATATATATAAACATCAAATTGGGAATTAATTATTTTATGGCTAGTACTTGGTGTCAGAAAAATACCTTAATATTTGGTGATGATGATGATATAATAATTATAATAATGTCTAATATATATGTCACTTTCTATATGTCAAAAAATCTGATATTGATTATTTCAATTAATACACTGTATAAGGTGAATATTCATATTATCCTCATGTTATAGAATGGCCATCATATTTAGAGAAATTAACTCGCCCAAGATTATAGAACTAAACCCAAGAATTTGGATTTGGACCCAAATTTGTATAATCCAGAATCTTGTGCTCTAATTTTAAAATAGCTTAAACCATTCTCTGCTGTATTTGCATTGTGCATAGGAAGAAATTGATATTCCATGGTGGTAGCCTATCTCATAAGTTCACAAGGAGAATTTCTGCAATCATGTCAGTAAAAGTCTTAGAAAGAAGATGTCATGCATGATATATTCTTGTGTTCTATATCTGCCTTTGGCCCTTCACCAATTATTCACTTTCACCTATGCATAATCAATCACTAGAATACATTTTATAAAAATGAAGCCTAGTGCCCAGTAAAAAATAAGATTTATTTCCTATATTGCTTACTTATAGGAAAACTCCTTAAAGAAAAAGCAATCAGAAATAACATACACAATAACACCAGACATTTACATTAAATTTTAATATTATTGTCACATAAAATGTTTCATCACTGACAAAAAAAGTGAAGGTAAACTAGACTCTAAATAATTTTACAGTGATCAATTTCTGTAACTTTCAGCTATTTGCTACAATTTACGTACCTTTCAGCTAATACCACAATGTTTTATGTGAAAAATTAAAATTATTAGTAATAGCATATTTATCAAATTTTGGAAAATGATGATATACACAAATTTCAAAACACCATTGATTTTCAGAAACTTGAAAATTAACTTAAAATATTCTAAGCCAAAAAAAAATTCTAAGCCATAAAATAATGGCCCCAAGTTGCTTTCTGTTCATTTAGTAGAAAGAAGGATCTATATACTTATATATAATACATAAAAGTAAATAAAAAGTATTATTTATTTATTTAAAGGGAAATTTGGGGTTGGTTTGGCTTTGTGGTTATAACACATTAGTTTCTGGTGACTAAGATATTCCTTTCTTTAGAAAGTTGTCCAAAAGAGAACTTGAGCATCTGTGTAATGTCCTATCCAGGATTTCTGGTCTACTGCTCAGCTCTTCTCACCCCTATGCAACTGCCAATAACAATAAAATGTACAATTTCCATTTCATTCAGTATGATTGTTATTGAGAGACAACCCAGATGGTACATGGGATAGTACCTTTCCATAAGCCAGTAAAGTTCTGAAATTAATAAGCTGCACCTACTTTTAATGTAGAAGGAGTTGATTTAACCCCTGGAATACTCATGCTGATATGAGGTCATTGCAGCCCTCTCAGTTTTACAATCTTCTGGCCAATCTACCTTACTTGTTTACTGCTTGGACTCTTGTTTCTTATCAGTGCCTCAAGTTTCTGCTATACCTCCATCTCCTTCCTACATTATACACTCCTCTCTGTCCATACCACTTCAGATCTTGATCTACTTTTCATACGCCTCACAGTAATACAGATGGACCAATGTACTTTATTAGTTTGATACGCACTTCCTCATTCTTTTTTTTTTTTTTTAAAGATTTTGTTTATTTATTCGACAGAGATAGAGACAGCCAGCGAGAGAGGGAACAACAAGCAGGGGGAGTGGGATAGGAAGAAGCAGGCTCATAGCAGAGGAGCCTGACGTGGGGCTCGATCCCATAACGCCGGGATCACGCCCTGAGCCGAAGGCAGACGCTTAACCGCTGTGCCACCCAGGCGCCCCCAACTTCCTCATTCTATACCAGACATGTTCCCTCTCTGCTTCAACTTCTATGCCTCCAACAATTTCTTAGTGCAACTGGCTCAATTTCTGCAGAGAGGGGTTACCTCCATTATCCATTAACTGCTGTCAACTCTCACTTTGTGCTGTCCTTAGCTAAGCTTACAAATACTTGTCTGTAGCAGCCAACACACCAAAAATCAGGGTCATGAACCCCATGATACTATGTTGGCAGACACATATAGCTCTCTAGGACATTTTTCTTCCCTAATTTTATCCTCCCTAACTGCTTATCCTTAAAGAGTTCTGGAGATTCTCTAGTACTTTGCTATGCCTTCTTAAACTCTACTACCTTTGGTGATGTGTCATTTCTATTAATAAAGTTTCTACTGTACTAGTATTTCAGCAAAGGATTCCCAACTTCAACGAAGCCATGTTGTCCTATTATGTATTGCCTGAGTTCCTAACAACTTTGCTTTTTTAATATGTTTGTGAAACATATTAAATATATTAAATATATTTAGTTAAAATGATTAATAATTCATAGACCATAGATTTTAAAAGACCTTCATTCCCATCAAAACAACAAGATATTACCAATGAAATAAACAAAAACCTACTTTAAAAAAAAAGTCAGTGAAGAAATATGGACAGTGAGAGATCTAAAAGAAATGTACTTCAGAAGGAGGAGTCTTTTCAAGTGAACAAAAACAAATAATGTTTGAATACCTGAAACCACTTAGGGAAGTCGTGCAAAAAAGGGTAGCCTTGCTCAGAGGAGGACTAAAAGCTAAACTTTTGACAAAATTAGGACCACATGTCAGATTAGAACCCAGAGGAAACCTAATGCAAAGACATCTTGAAATCTTACAGAAATACATTCCCATAATCTCACAGTTTGTGTGTCTATCAGGCAGGGTGTCTCCAAATCTCTTATTATCCAAGTTATCAGCTTCAACAGACATTCATTCTTAAAGCCATGAGGTTTAACAGTCTAAGAGTGATAAGACCTGTCAGACTTCAGGTCACCCAGATTTTTTTGTATTTGGTCCCAAACCCCTACTAGAAGATCAGGCCTGAACTCCTACCTCTTCACCAAACATCTATCCAATTTAAATTTTTTTTAAAGATTTTATTTATTTATTCGACAGAGATAGAGACAGCCAGCGAGAGAGGGAACACAAGCAGGGGGAGTGGGAGAGGAAGAAGCAGGCTCATAGCAGAGGAGCCTGATGTGGGGCTCGATCCCATAACGCCAGGATCACGCCCTGAGCCGAAGGCAGACGCTTAACCGCTGTGCCACCCGGGCGCCCCTACCCAATTTAAATTTTGAAAAGATGATAGATATTAGTACACTCTTATATTGTTGTTGGGAATATAAATCGGTACAGCCATTACAGAAAACAGTACAGAAATTTCTCAGAAAATTAAAAATAGAAATACCATATGGTCCACTTCTGGGCATATATCCAAAGGAAATAAAATCACTATCTCGAAGAGGTATATGCATTCCCACGTTCATTGAAGCCTTATTCACAATTGCCAAAATATGGAAACAACCTAAGTGTCTGTCAACAGATGAATGGATAAAGAAAATGTGGTATAGATATACAATGGAATATTATTCAGTCATGAAAGAGAAGGAAATCCTGCCATTTATGACAACATGGTTGAACCTAGAGGACACTATGCTAAATGAAATAAGCAGACACAGAAGGACAAATATTGTATGATCTTACCAAATGTGGAATCTAAAAAGCCTAAATTATAGAACCAGAGTAGAATGATAGTTGCCAGGAGCTGGGGGTAGGAGATGTTGGTCAAAAGGTAGGAACTTTAGGTTGTAAGATGAATAAGTTCTGGGAATCTAATGTATAGCATGATGAGTATAGTTAAAAATATTGTATTGCATACTTGAAATTTTTTAAGAGAATAGATCTTAAGGGTTTTCATCACATACACAAAAAAGGTAACTATTTGAGATGATAAATGTGTTAACTACCTTGATTATGGTGATCATTTCACAATGTGTGTGTCTATATATATATATTTATTACATTTTATAAAGATTTTATTTATTTATTTGAGAGACAGAAAGAGTGAGTGGGGGAGGGGAAGAGGAAGAAGGAGAAAGAGAATCTCAAGGAGATTCTGCTGAGCGCAGAGCCTGATATGGGGCTGGATCTCACGACCCTGAGATCATGGCCTGAGCTAAAATTGAGAATCAGACTTTAACCAACTGAGCCACCCAGGCACCCCATCATTTTATACTTTAAAAATTCACATTGTACAGCCAAATACACACAATTTTTATTTGTTAATCATACTTCAATAAAGCTGAGGGGAAAAAAAAGATATTAGCCCTATGGTGGCACAAACATTTCAGGACTGGGCTGAGAAGCAATGAGAAATCTTAAGACAACTGTTGCTCAATTCCAAGGCCATAGAAGAGGGACTAATGCCTATATAAGTTCACACCAAACAAACTCAAATACTAATTGAATCAAAGGAATCATTCCTTACCTAACACTAATGTTAGTTCTGACAAACCATTGAAATGAGTGAGACAAGGAAAGAAGCAAGAAAATGTGACTTACAGTCAAGAGAGAAAAGGTCTACAGATTACCCAGATGTTGGTAAAACCCAGAACAAGTTTTAAATAAAAGAATCTATAGTAACAGATTAATTTAATGGGGTAAAGAATCAAATAAATATTTGGGAATAATTTTTAAACACATGGAAATGATAAAAATACAAAATAGAATATTCAGAATAAAAAATTTACTGAATGAGATTATTGTCAGTTTGAACACATCATAAGAAAAGATTGGTGAATATATAATTAGTCAAGAGAAATCCCTAAAACCTAAGCACAGAAAGAAAAAAAGTAAAAAAATAATTAAAGGAGAGATGAATGGGACCATATCAAGACATTTAATATACAAGTTCTAGAAAGATAAGAGATTTTAAACTATTTTACTTTTTATTCCCTGAATTTGATTTTTTTAAAAACAACCTATTGACTCAGGAAGTTCAAGAAACACTAAGAAAAATAAGTATTAAGAAGATACATCATAGTCAAAATGACAAAAACAAAGATAAAAGTAAACTATTTTAAAAAATAGGAGAAAGAGACATTACGTACAAAGAAACTATATCTATATATGAATGACACTTGATTTTTTCTATAGGAACAGTAAAAGCCAGAAAAAAAGAAAATAATTTTTAAAGTACTAAAATTCAGAACAAAACAACTATTAACATAGAATTCTATATCTAGTGAAAATATCTTACAAAAATGAATGTAAGATGTGTTTACTTTGTGATAAACAGAAGTTGAGAGAATACATTGCCAGCAAACTCACAATACAAGAAATATTAAAAGAAAGTCTTCAGCTGAAGTAGAATGATTCCATTTAGCATCTTTGATATACTGAAACTAAAGGTCACAAGAATTGATAAATATGAAAATACATATAAAATATCTCTTTAATATAATACACATATAGTATGTTTTTAAAAGACTTGATTACATAAAGCAAAACTAATACCAATGCATTAGTCTATCATACATGCAGAAGTAAAATAAAAAAACCGAAATCAAAAATGGTAGATTTAAATGAAATAATTTTTTAAATTAAATATTTATTTTAGATTTACATGTTTTCTAAGAAATAATACAGAGAGGATCCTTGTACCCTTCACCCAGTTTCTGACAGTGAGTGACATCTTGCAACATTCTAGCACAATACCACAACCAGGGTATTGCTATTAACACAGTAAAATTACAGAAGAGTTCCTCCACCATGTAGATCCATCATATTTTGCTTTCATAGCCACACCCACTTGCCTCCCTCCCATTCCCCTTCCTTAACCTCTGATGATCACTAATCTGTTCTCCATTTCCATAATTTTGTCACTTCAGTATCTTCTATAAATAAAATCATACATTATTTAACCTTTGAGATTGGTGTTTTTCACTCGGCATAACTCTCTAGAAATTCATTCAGGTTGTTCTGTGTATCAGTAGTTTTCTATTACTTAGTATTACATGTTTTGGATGTACTACACTCTGTTTAAATCTGTCTTTATGCATCTATGACAGAATGGTTTATGTAAAAATCCTAAGTATTTTATTTTTAAAACGACTAGAATTTCTAAGTAAATTGAGCAAGGTTATAGGATACTTAGTATAAAAAGTCATTTGATTTTCTATATACTAAAAACAAACTATTGTGGATTTGTTTTATGAGATTGTTGTCATAATTACCACAAATGGGGACACCAGGGTAGCCCGGTCAGTTAAGCATCTGCCTTCAGCTCATGTTATGAGCCCAGGGTCCTGGAATCGAGTCCCGCATCAGGCTCCTTGCTCAGCAGGGAGCCTGCTTCTCCCTCTGCCTGCCATTTCCCCTGCTTGTGCGCACTCTTTCTCAGTCTCTCTCTCTCTCTGACAAAAATAAAATCTTAAAAAAAAAAAATATTACCACAAACGGGGCTGAAAACAACAGAAATTTATTCTTCCACAATCAGAAAGTCAAAATGCCAAAAGAGCCATACTCTCTTCTTAAGACTAGAAGAAAATCCTTTCTGGCCCTTTCCCTATTCGGCTGGCTTCCTCTGACTTGTGGCCAACATAAATCCATTCTCTGTTTCCACCTTCACATGGCTTCTTCCCTCTGTGTCTTCTTCCCTACTATCTTTTATAAGGGCACCCTAAATCCAGGATGATCTCATCTCAAGATTACATCTGCACAGACCCTTTTTCCAAATAAGCCCACTTTCACAGGTTCCAGGGATTAGGACCGAGGCATATTTTGGGGGGGAGTGTCTGTCTATTTAACCTACAACAATTAGTAAGTTAAATTTTTAAAATACCATAAAAACTTAAAATATTTACAATGAATTTAGCCAAGTAATGATAAATCCTTTCACTGAAAACTAACATACACTGATAAGAGAACTTTTAAAAGATACACACGTACACACACCCCACAGTCATGGGCTAGAACACTTGATACCATTAAGCTGATAACTTCCTCTAAATTTATCTGTAGGTTCAACACTGCAATCAAAATCTCAATAGTACTTTTTGCAGAATTTGACAGATGATCCTAACATTTATGTGATTCCTAGATTAGTCAGAAATAATCTTGAAAGAAACCAAGAAACTTGGAAGAACTACATTTCCTGATTTCATGGTTAACTATAACACTGCTATTATCAAAACAGTGATGCATCCACATAAGGAAAAATAGACAGGTTAATGGACAGGAATAAAGAGTCCAGACCCACAGACTCACAGTCAAAAATAAAGAGAAAATAACCTAATGGCAACCTGTGCATGCTTCACTCAGTGTTAGCATTTTGCCATATTAGCCTCATTTATTTGTGATAAAACTTACAGGTACTGCTCAAGAGCCATGTATACCCTTCACAATTCTGTTTCCCTCCCTTTTCTTTCATTATCCTGAATTTTATGCTTATCATATGATTAGACTATAAATAACTTATGCACACATAAAAAGGGAACAAAAACAACTAGTACGAAAAGTTGTTTTTTAATTCATGTAAATTTAAACAAACTGTATATGTTGTTTGGTTTTGTTTTGGTTTTTTTGGTACTTGATTTTTTTTTTTACACTTGTCTGTACTAATAGCTGTACCTCTAATTTACTCATTTTTATTGACGCATATTATCCCACGGTATGAATACATCACAATGCACTCTTCTTGTGTCCTATTGACCTGCAAGTTTTGATATTACCAAGAAGATGTTGGAATAAACATTTTAAAAATACTACGCATATATGAAAGAGTATCTTTACAGCAAAACCTTTCAAATGATGGTTCAGGGGATACCTGGTATTGTGGGGTCCTGAGACCATTCATAGGCTCTACAAGAACAAAACCATTTCCTTAATACTAAGGCATGATTTGCCTTTCGCATTTTCATCCTCTCCTGAGTGTAGAGGGGAGTTTTCCAGACACTAAATGCTAAGTGGTGAAGTCATTACACTGACAGCTAACAGAATATGTGCTTGTGTATTCTAATGTTTTAAAAGTTTTGCATATGTAAATGCCAATGCAGTAAATATCAATAGATTATAACACACATAAATATGGTTCCTTAGAGTCCTCACTAATTTTTTTCAAGTGTAAAGGAATCTTGATATGAAAATATTTGAGAATTACTATTCTAGGTTATACAACCAGAAATGTGTTTTTTTACTATATTGTCGAATTCTCTTGAAGTTGGCTATAATGATACACGTCATTACAGATATTGGGTTAACAAAATCCGGCCTCCGCTCATCTTCACTTCTACATCTTATGCAAAGGTATTTGATTAACTGAACCTAATTAAATCTAAAATACCAGCTGAAAAGGAAGCTATGTGGTTTGCAATTGTTATCTTTCTAGGCTTTGCAAATCCAGAAGCACACTAGTTCCTGCGTTGTATACCCACCACAACCATCCTTCAATACATGCCTTTTAATTCTAAAACAATGTGTTGGCTACATATGACTTTTCAGTTATAAATATCAGTACTACCCATCATAATCCTTGTCCTTTGCCCATGAAATATTTGCTAATGCATTTTTAAGTCTTTAAGCATGTTATTAAATTTTCTGTTGGTTTGCACTTAAATTACATTATCGTTAGAGATTTCAGTTGATTTCCAATTAAATTACCTTATGGTTAGAGATTTCAGTATGCATAACCTTGATTTTTAAAACCATGTCGAAACTTCCTATGAGCCTTTTTGTATGGTCATATGATCATTCTTCATTTAGAAGCTACACGGGGACTCTGCTTCACATATATAATAATACATATTATGTATAGTATATTAACATAACATATAAATATAAAAATTGATATATTAAATTAATATATTCTAATTTTGGTCTATTGGTCTCTCATTTCCCAATAAAAATATGTTAAAAATCAACTTATGCCAATTTTTGCTTCTTACACGTCTAGATTATATTGTTAGGTTCATCTAAGGTCACGGTCACTAAATTATTTTGGAAAGTTGTTCTTTGTAATATCGAGTTACCCCTTTTTACCCATCTTAACAAGTTCTGTGTTGCCTGATCTTAATATTATACCATTGTTTTTGTTTCCATTGCTGGCTAATCTTTTCTCATCCTTTAATTCTAATCCAGTGTATGTGTATACGTCAAGCATGTATGATTTGGGATATATCTTTCTTTAGGAGTAACAATCTCTTTATCTTTTATTTTCTTGGCTTCTCTCATTTATCCTCAATAGCACTTACTGTACCTTTAATGGTAACCATTCTCCCTTGTGCATTTTCTAACACAATTTTCATTTCTAAGATAGTTTTGTCTTTTTCCTCACTTTGCTTTCTGCATTTTGTCAGTCCTTGCTCCTTTTCTTCTTCTTATCTGAGGCTTTGCATTATTGTTCCCTTGCATTATTTAATATCTAGAAATTCTTTTTAAAGTTATGAATAATTCTTTTTCATTTTCTGGTGTGATTTTTCTGGTTTGTTTCATCTGCTAGAAAGTTTTGTTTCTTGTTTTCTGTTCTGCATTGTTTTCTAATTTGCCCCATTCCACACTGAATCTTTAATCCTATCTTGTTTCATGAAGGGCTTTATCATCTGAAGTGTGTTCCTTTCCTTCACCATCAGCTAATTTTGCCAAGTAACACCGTTTCAGAGCAATGACTTCCAGAAACTGCCCCCTCTTGTCCCATAAACATCAAAAGCCCTTTGTCATCTTTGTTGCCAGTGTTCTGATTGGCCAGGTTTCAGACCTGCTCTCAGGAGTT
Organism: Ailuropoda melanoleuca; assembly: GCF_002007445.2. Lineage (NCBI taxonomy): Eukaryota > Metazoa > Chordata > Mammalia > Carnivora > Ursidae > Ailuropoda > Ailuropoda melanoleuca. Next base: position 56,941,374 of record NC_048231.1, read on the forward strand.
CCTATGCTCTCCTTCTGTTCTGTTTGTTTAGCTACTGGTGTTCTCCTCTCTCTTCTCTGTCCTTTTCTCATACTCCCTGCACCCTCATGGACCTGGGTCCATCTCCAGGCTTTATTTCCCATTTACTGGTAAAGGGAGTTTGTAGTCTTCCTGAGAATGCTGTAGATACAGGCTGTAGATATAATCATTTGCTTCTTTTTTCCCCATACGATTTTTCTGAAGGAGGTGGCAGGATATCCAGACCTACATGGCTATCTTTATCTTACCTTCTAGAATGCTCTGTGTTGTCTTATTGTAAAGTTTTTAATCGGAATTTTCAAAAATAACAATAGATTCATATGGAGTGAATCTGACTATTGGTTTTCTTGATTGTTTTTCTCAACTTTAAATTTATTTACATGTTCTGGGATTTTAGTAAAGGGCTGTGCATGTAAAGGATTTTATGATATACATGCTTGTTTCTTCTGTCCCCAACAAAATTTCCCAAATATAGGTCTAGTAGTTTAGAACTTGCCTCTACCCAGCTGTTCCTCCAACTCCAGAACCAGATCTTTCAATGAAGTTTTTAAGTTTCTTCTCTCTGGTGGTTTTTGGGAAATTATGGAGCAAGGAAACACTTGATGCTTTTCCTGGTTACAAGGCTGAGCCTGTGTCTTCCTGCCTCCCAAAGTCCACAATTTGCTTAAAGCTCTATCCCAGAGAGGGGCCAACACATTTTAGATACTCAATTTTCTTTCACTTTTGAGAGAACTTCATCATTTCCTGACCCCTGGCTTCAGTCATAGGCTTAGATTTGCATTTGTATGAAGCATATTCATTCTCCATTTCTCACAGAAATACTCCCATTCTGGCTGCTCTTGTTGACTTATAGACGAGCTCCAAACAGCTGCAGCTTCAGGCCCACTCACTGAGTGTGGTTCTGCTGCTCAGAGTGTTGATCTTGCTTTCAAATCCAGTATATGTCTTTTCAGTTTTCACTTTTTAAATATTATCCATTATTGGTATGTCTCTGGAACAGATGGAAGCATCTGTTTTATGGAGGCATTCTGACCACAAATTTTCAGATTGAGTTAATGTAGGACAAACTATGGATCTTTAGCTTTTAAAGTAAAACCCTCCTGTAGAGAACAGAATGATAGGATGTCAGCATGTATCAGTGTGGGTCTTACTATGTGCCCAGAACCAGAGTTGGTGTTTCATATACATTATTATTATCTGTATATTTATGAGTGAAAAAATAAAACAGATAGGTAAATTAAGCATTATCTCTGAGTAGTATTAAAGCCCTGTTCAGTCCTTGTCCCAAGTGAATACTCTCTCCAACATATCAAATGTTTTTAATAATTGGAAAAGAATTCTAGGAGAAAGGAAAATAGCCATGGTCTTCATGGTTAAAGTTTCTGAACTTGTATAAATAATTGGCAGAGAATTTTTTAAAAATGTTTATGAAATACTTTGAGATCTTCTGATGAAATTACTATTAGCACAAATCATTTTCCCCACACAAATTGATCCAATTGTGCCAGCAAAAATTAGTTTCCAGGAAGTCTCAATGAAGTATAATTCCAGATATTCTGCTGTTTTAACAGTATCTTCTGGACCTTTTAATTTTCTTGACTTACAGCATAATTCATCATGATTTATCCCCCTCAGCATCAGCTCCCCACCACTCACTGAACCAATCTACTCGGAACTTTCCCATACACAGAGTTCCCTCTAAAGGGAATGAGGGAATGGGACTCTCACTGGCTCCTTGTCCCCACCAATCTCAATCTCTCACTGAGACCAAGACTGGCAAAACAAGAAGGCAAAGTGCACCCCATCAGGAATTTTTCCCTTTCTGATATGGACATTTTACTTGTTTCTAATGAGGGTATTTTTACTTATGAGCATCAGTCTCTTGCTTTCCATGAGCTCTTTATATTTCATACAAATGTGCAGAGTTCATGGATGATTTTTTTAAAAAAAAGATCTCCTTGTAATTTCCATTCTTACAAATGTCTACATTTTTTAGCCTTTAACCTTCAATTCCTTACAATTAACTGTACTGAAATCATATTACCTGAACACTCTTTAAAAACTGCTTTCTTTAAAATTCAGTATCTTTCTTAGCATATGCATTCTCCCTAACCAGATTCTGTCTCCCTGATTCTCCTCCCATTCTTCTGACTTCTCCCTTTCTTTATAATTCAGTGATGTCACTTTTTCTGTAATTTTGAGCAGCCCCAGTTCCATTTTCACTGTTTCACTGCTCTCTTGCCCTCCAGTGTCTTTCTTATAGACCTCAGTTACCTCCATGGATTCAGAGCTCTTCCCTCTGCAGGTGATTCAGAGATCCCACAAGTGTCTGCAGCTATCATCCACAGCATTCCTGAACACTGGGTTATTTTCTTACATGTCCCAGCATTACCTCAAACCCACCTTGCCTAAAATTTTTTTAAAAAATTTAATTTCAATATAGTTAATATAGTGTTATATTAGGTTCAGGTGTACAATATAGTGATTCAATACTTCTGCACATTACTCTGTTCTCATCACGATAAGTATACTTTTTAATCCCCATTATCGTTTCACCCATCCTCCTACCCTCCTGTCTCTGGTAACCCTCAGTTTGTTCTCTATAGTTAAGAGTCTGTTTCTTGCTTTGTCTCGCTCTCATTTTTATTTCCTTTGCTTATTTGTTTTATTTCTTAAATTCCACATAGTGAAATCATATGGTATTTGTCTTTCTCTGGCTGGCTTATTTTGCTCAGCATAGTACCCTCTACTTCCATCCATGTCATTGTAAATAACAAGGTTTCATTCTTTTTTGATGGCTGAGTAATAGTGCATTATATATGTGTGTGTGTGTGTGTGTGTGTACAAATAAAGCTACCTAGAAATTGAACTACCCTACAATCCACTAATCACACTACCGAGTATTTACCCAAAAAGTACAAAAACACTAATTCAAAGGAATACATGCAACATGTTTATTGCAGCATTAGTTACAATAGCCAAACTATGGAACGGGCCAAGTGCTCATCAACAGGTGGAGATATATGTATATGTGTGTGTGTATGTGTGTGTGTGTATACACATGTACATATGGCACATCTTCTTTATTCATTCAGTCGTTGATGGACATTTGGGATCTCTCTATCATTTGGCTATTGTTGATAATGCTGCTGTGAACATCAGGGTACACATACCCCTTCAAATCTGTATTTTTGCATCCTTTGGGTACCCTTTGGGTAAATACCTAGTAGTGTGATTGCTGGATTGTAGGGTAGTTCTCTTTTTAACTTTTGGAGGAACCACTAAAGTGTTCTGAAGAGTAGCTGCACCAGTTTGCATTCCCACCAACAGAGCAAGAGGGCTCCCCTTTCTCCACGTGCTCACCAACACTTGTTGTTTCTTGTGTTTTTAATTTAGCCATTCTGACAGGTATGAGATGGTATCTCATTGTAGTTTTGATCTGATTTGCATTTCCCTGATGATGAGTGATGTTGAGCATCTTTTCAAGTGTCTGTTGGCCATTTGGATGTCTTCCTTGGAGAAACGTGTGTTCATATCTTCTGTCCATTTTTAATTGGGTTATTTGTTTTGTTGGGTGTTGAGTTGTAGAAGTTCTTTAGAGACTGTGGGTACTAACCTTTATCAGATATGTTCTTTTCAAATACCTTCTCCCATTCTGTAAGTTGCCTTTTAATTTTATTGATTGTTTCCTTTGCTGTGCAGAAGCTTTTTATTTTGATGTAGTCCCAATAGTTTATTTTTGTTTCATTTCCCTGGCCTAAAGAGACATCTCTAGAGAAAAAAAAAGTTGCTATGTCCAATGTTGGAGAAATTACTGCCAGAATTCTCTTCTAGGATTTTTATAGTTTCAGGTTTCACATTTCTTTCCTCCTTTGCCAAAGATAAATTGACCATATGAACATGGGTTTATTTCTGGGCTTTCTATTCTATTCCATTGAGCTATGTGCCTATTTTTGTGCCAGTACCATACTGTTTTCATTACTACAGCTTTGTAGTATATCTTGAAATCTGGACACGTGATACCTCCAGCTTTGTTTTTCTTTTTCAAGATTGTTTTGGCTATTCGGGCTCCTCGGTAGTTCCATACAAATTTTAGGATTGTTTGCTCTAGTTCTGTGAAAAATGTTGGTATGTTGATAGGGATTGCATTAAATATGTATATTGTTTTGGGAAGTATGGACATTTGAATAATATTTGTTCTTCCAATCCGTAAGCATGGTATATCTTTCCACTTGTTTGTGTCATCTTCAATATCTTTCATCAGTATTTTAGTTTTCAGAATACAGGTCTTTCACCTCCTTGGTTAAGTTTATTCCTAGGTATTTTATGACCTTTGGTGCAATATTAAATGGGATTGTTTTCTTAACTTCTCTTTCTGTTGCTTCATTATTAGTGTGTAAAATGCCACAGATTTCTGTACATTGATTTCATATCCTTTAACCTTACTGATTTCATTTATCACTTTAGTAGTTTCTTGGTGGAGTGTTTAGGGTTTTCTACATACAGTATCATGTCATCTGCAAATAATGAAAGTTTTACTTCTTCCTTACCAACCTGGATGACTTTTATTCCTTCATCTTGTCTGACTGTTGTGGCTAAGACTTGTCCAATACTGTTAGATAATAATAGTGAGAGTAGACACCTCTCTCTTGTTCCTGACAGGAGAAATGCTCTCAGTTTTTCACCATTGAGTATGATTTTCGCTATGTGTTTTTCACATATGGCCTTTATTATGTTGAGGTATGTTCCCTCTTATCATACTTTGTTGAGGGTTTTTATCATGAATGGATACTGTACTGAAATATTGCACCTTTCTTTCAAAAAATCATAGCTGTTTTTTCATGCCTTATAACTTCCCAATCATATAAAATTGACTTTATTTTTTAACAGGAATCGGACTTCAAGTCCTACCTGTTATTATTTTTTTTTAAATCTGCACTTTTTAAATCTATGCTTCTTTTTTCCTACTAACATCATCCTACTTCAGATCTATCATCACATAATATCATTTCCATAGACTTTTTTTTTAAGATTTTATTTTATTTATTTGACAGAGAGAGAGACAGCCAGCAAGAGAGGGAACACAAGCAGGGGGAGTGGGAGAGGAAGAAGCAGGCTCCCAGTGGAGGATCCCAATGCGGGGCTCAATCCCAGGACACCAGGGGCATGACCTGAGCCGAAGGCAGATGCTTAACAACAGAGTCACCCAGGCGCTCCGATTTCCATAGGCTTTTGACTTGCTTCTGTGTCTTATCTCTTTGCAGGGCAACGTGAACTAAACTCTAATACAGATTTGGCTTCATACAGCACTGCTTCTTCATGTGGCATCTCTGAGAATCTCAGTGTAATACCACTGTCTCTCTAATTAGACTTCCTCTCTTTAATATGGCACTGAGGCCATCCCCAGTGAATGTAGACTTGATTCCAATTTTATAAGCATCCACCATTCAACAAATATATGTGCCAGGCACTATGCTAGGTACTTGAGAGAGGTCAGAGATAAAAATAAGGAGAAAAACCTTTCCGCCTCAGTGGAGTTTTCATTCTCGTGGGAGGTGACAGGCAATTAACAATAAACAAAGAGAAGAAATGCAGTAAAATATACAGAATGTTATAAGGTAAGGGTTAGGAACAACAACAAGAGGAGCAGCGGAGAATTGCATTTTTGCACAGCATGATCAGAGCAGCCTTCCATGAGGAGGTTACAATGTAAGCCAAGGTATGAAGGAAGTGGTGGTTCTCAGGGAACAGGATACCATGACTAGAGAGAAGTGAGGAAGGGAGAGAGTGGTATGAGATCAGGCGAGAGGCAGAGATCTCAGATTCAGGACCCTTTAGGCTGTTGTGAGAGTTCTGGCAGCTTTTACTTCGAGGTAAATGTGTGAGTGGCTGGGGATGACTTTGAAAAATCATTTAGACATCCAAACAGAGCTATCTAGTGACAACTAAATACATCCATCTAGTTTAGGAGGTATGTCTGTACTTGAGATATATTTGGGGAATTGCCAGTTTTAGGAAACACCATAACTATACTAATTTTCTTAATTTCATGCAACATCCCTACACTTGCTTCTCCAATCTGTGCTTTTTTCCTTTGTGTAAATGTTTTCTGCTTTATTTTCAACTTGTAGTACTTGCTTTTAGCAAGAAGCCTTTATTTATTGTTCTGTGCTTGATTCTTGTTTCATCATCTTTAAATTTATTCACCAAATATTTACTGATCACTTTATATGTGCTAGGAACTTCCTGGAAATCAGGGATCCGATAACTATAAGAGAAACAAAACTCTTGCCTTCTTGTAACTGACAGTCTAAAGAGGAAGAAAGGTAACAAAATAGACACTTTCAATACAGATCACCACTTCTTCCTCCTTGATACAGTTTCTTCACTTTGCTATCAGCTTTAAGTTTTCATCTTATCTCAGTCTCTTTTTCAGTCCCCTTTGCTAGTTCCCAGCTCTTCTTTCCATTCCCTTAGTATTAGAAAACTGTTCTTCCTGCCTTTCCTTTCCTCCATGTACCATCACTCTCTTGATGTCATTAAGTCTCATAGCTGGAAATGCCCCTTTTAGGCCGATGACTCCCATAATCAAGCTTCCAGGCCAGAGCACTCCTCCAAATTCCAGACTCATTTCCAACAGTCAGTTTTACATCTCTATTTGGATGGTCAAAGGACTTCTCAAACTCATTACATCCAAAACTAAACAGCTGATCCTCCCCTTCAAACCTGCCCCCTAAAATCACCTTCTCTATTTCTGTTGATGGCAAAAATACCTTTGCTCAGGCCACAGAGTCATTTTTCACTTGTTTCTTTAATTCATGCATCACTCTCAATCATTGGGAAATCCTGCTGTCTACACCTTCAAAATGTGTCCAGAATCCCACTAATTCTCAGTACCTCCACTGCTAACCACCGGTTCCAAGTACCCATCCAATCCAACTTCAATTACTACAACAGCCTCTTACCTGGGCTCAGCACTTCTCCCTGGAACTCCCACCTCTTTTTCTCAACAAGTCACCACAGTGCCTCTCTTACACTGTAAGTCCAATCACATCACCTCTGGGCTTGACACCTGCAGTGGCTCCCCATTTGTTTCAAAGTAAAAGCCAAAGTTCACACAAGACCATCAAAGCCCTAAATAATCTTGTAAGAAGTCCTTGTCACCTCTGATCTCACACATTACTCTCTCCATCACTCACTTTGCTGCAGACGCCCTGACCCCTGGCTCATCCTCACACGCATGGGGCCCTCTCCTGCATTAGAATCACTGACTGGACATTTCCTCTGCCTGGAATACTCCTCTATATAGTGGCAACCTCTTACTACCTTCAAGTCTTCCTTCAAGTATTACCTGGAACTCTCAATCCTTCTACTCTGCTTTTATTTCTTTAAAAAAAAAAATTAAACCAAAGTTAATAACATTCTAATATATCGCTTACTCATTTAGTTTTAGTTTTATTATCTCCCCATAATAGAATGTAAGCTTCATGAGGAATTTTACCTATTTTTTCACTTTGACAATGCCCAGGGAAGTACCAGGCACATAGTGGGTACTCAACATGTATTTATTGAATGAATAAATGAAAGAAGAGTACAAAAAAATACATTTCAAATTACAGATTTTACAAGTGCTATGGAAGAAACAAACAAGGGGCTGTGATAACCATGGACCTTTTAGGGAAGGCCCTGCATAGAGATGACACTTACACTGACGAGAGAGATGCGGTGCCCAAAACTAAGGGTGTGGGAGGCAGGTGTAGGGACCCATAAGTGGAGGAGGGAATTGTAAGGAAAAGCAGAGGGACAGCAAGAATTCTAAGAATTCTATCTACACGATAAACTTGAAAACATGTAACATGTTGGAAAGTGCTGAATTCATCATTCACTTGTAAAGTCACCTTCTGTCTTCAATGATAAAATGTGTCAAATGAAATTAAAGATAAGCTGAATGTGGCACACATTCTGTCTGCTTATTAGTGTGTGTACAGGGTACTTGCTGCCAGAACTGGCTAAGTAACTTGCAGGGCCTCTTGTTCAAAAAGTGAAGAATTCAAGAAAGTGATGGCAGATGATTAAACCAATGCAGGACCCTCTGATCCCACTGGCGACACACTTGTGAAGTTGGTCCTGCTCGAAGCCTTTTATGTTTACCTTTCATAACAGCAACATTGTGATACATGTGCCCGACTGTGGTTCAACATCACACAGAAGAAACTCTGAGCCACCTATGCACGTCCCACCTAAATGCAACAAAATATCTCCTCAAATCAATGTATCTGGAGCCAGATACCTAAAATACCCACTGTCACTTCCTGTACACTGACATGAAGGAAAGCGTGAGGAAAGGAAAGTTAGAATGGAAAGAGAAAGGAGTCTTAAACAATTTCAGTTTAAAATTCAGTTTAAATACCTTATATTTGCAAATTTACTAGAACACATGACTAAATAAGACAATTCTTGAGCCTCTCCCAGGAGCTTAGACTGAGTTTCTATAAGTGAAGAACACTGAGACAAAATCTTGTAGCTTTATAGTAAATCCACATTTGAGTGTGGGCCTGGGTCATAGCCACATGCCAAGACTCCAATGAACACAGGTGTTTCCATAGTAGAAGGGGTTTTCTTACCCCCCACTCGGGCCGCTACTCTTTCCATGTTGCTATCTGATGAACTAGTAAGTTAAGTTTCTATTCACTGTTCTTTTAGGAGCCAGAAGAAAAAAAAGAGACATATTAAGTCAACAGTCTGGGGAAGGCTTCCCCATCCTATCACTTCCAGATTCTCTCTGGAAGTTAGATTTGCATCCAGCTATCATAGAAGTTGGCTGGATGCTAATGCCATGGCCAGTTAATGAAATGCAACTATATGGTCTGGTGTGGTTGTTTACATATCTTGCAGCCTGAAATATTTTCACAGGACTTCAGAATTAAAGTTAGTACAAATTTTTCTTACCACTTAGAAGTTGTTTGCCATTAGGACTTTTTGACATTTGACGCTGAAACTCAGAGGCTGCTGTGATCGTAACTCAGCAAAACTGATAGTTTGCCTCAGAAAATATCAATCACTAAATTTCACTCTCATCAAGTCCAATCAAGTTTCGCATCTCCAATATCTCAGGGGTTCAGGACGGGGGACTTATGGAAGTCCTGAAAAATCTTATCTCCCCAAACTTTACCACCATACCCATAGACTCCTTAATGATCTTCTAACTGAAAGATTGACTCAGAAGTGAAGATTGTACCATTTGCTCTTTCTTGCAAGGGCTCAATGGTGAAGAATAATATTTGGTTTTATTTATCAAATCAGATCCATAATATACTCCTGACATAAGCATCAACAAGAACACCTTGTTCACAGAGCTACACTGCTAATAAGCAATTGATTTGTTTTTTCAATCTGGTGAAAATGAAACCAATTCCTGGAAGTGCTCCAATTACCCAGCTCAATCTCCTGATGCCCTTGGCAAATGTCTTCCTCTATAATTCTCATTTGAATGAGATCCCAATTTTTCATCCACACAAAATTCTCAATAAGAAATCCTCGTTTTAACTTCACAAAAGAAAACAATAAAATCATTGGCTATCACTTTTAAAACACATAAGTAACTATCTAATATGTCTCATCAGGTTGCTGTGCTGAGCTACGTGCAATGACTTTATTGGTTCCTAAATTGTAGGTTTCTCTCTGTCTGCCATTCATCATTACCCTTTGTCTCCTTATTTGTTCTAGCCAATTTAACTCATTGATTTTCATTGTAAAGGATATAATACTGCCAGCAAGTTAGGCAAATACATGTTAACTGGTATCACTGTCAGCTTTATAGCTGAGAATGTATGTTAAAACCTTTTCATTCTGGTTATGCCTGTTGAGGCAGGGCTAGAAGAATGAATAAAAGAAAGTTTGAGATTCATATTTTCCAAATAAGTTGGCACTCTGGAAAGTGCTTGAAAAGATGAATTTAATTTTGATATTTTTATAATAATATTTTTTATTATATTATGTTAGTCACCATACAGTACATCCCTGGTTTCTTTTTTTTTTTTTTTGAGAAGACAATGTTTATTTATTTTTAAAACACAAAACATGCTTGTATGACTCAAAAGTAAAAATATAAAAATGTATAGATTAAAAAGCCCTGGTCATCCCCTTCCCCATCCACCTTATATCCATTCCCTTATTAATTATTTTCATTATTTTATTGTTCATCCTTTCAGTGTTTTTGTGTATATAACCAAATACCAGAATGCTTATTTACCTGTGACTTTCTTTTTATTTTATTTTATTTTATTATATTATGTTAATCACCATACAGTACATCCCCAGATTCCGATGTAAAGTTTGATGCTTCATTAGTTGCGTATAACACCCAGTGCACCATGCAATACGTGCCCTCCTTACTACCCATCACCAGTCTATCCCATTCCCCCACCCCCTCCCCTCTGAAGTCTTCAGTTTGTTTCTCATAGTCCATAGTCTCTCATGTTTCATTCCCCCTTCTGATTACCCCCCTTTTCTTTATCCCTTTCTTCCCCTACCGATCATCCTAGTTCTTATGTTCCATAGATGAGAGAAATCATATGATAATTGTCTTTCTCTGCTTGACTTATTTCACTTAGCATTATCTCCTCCAGTGCCGTCCATGTTGCAGCAAATGTTGAGAATTCGTTCTTTCTGATAGCTGAGTAATATTCCATTGTATATATGGACCACAGCTTCTTAATCCAGTCATCTGTTGAAGGGCATCTCGGCTCCTTCCATGATTTGGCTATTGTGGACAATGCAGCTATGAACATTGGGGTGCATATGGCCCTTCTCTTTACTACGTCTGTATCTTTGGGGTAAACACCCAGTAGTGCAATGGCTGGGTCATAGGGTAGTTCAATTTTTAACTTTTTAAGGGACCTCCACACTGTTTTCCAGAGTGGCTGTACCAACTTGCATTCCCACCAACAATGTAGGAGGGATCCCCTTTCTCCACATCCTCTCCAACAATTGTTGTTTCTTGCCTTGTCTATCTTTGCCATTCTAACTGGCGTAAGGTGGTATCTCAGTGTGGTTTTGATTTGAATTTCCCTGATGGCTAATGATTTTGAACATTTTTTCATGTGTCTGTTAGCCATTTGTATGTCTTCATTGGAAAAGTGTCTGTTCATATCTTCTGCCCATTTTATGATTTGTTTATTTGTTTCTCGTGTATTGAGTTTGAGAAGTTCTTTGTAGATCTTGGATACCAGTCCTTTATCTGTGGTGTCCTTTGCAAATATATTCTCCCATTCCGTGGGCTGTCTCTTAGTTTTTTTGACTGTTTCCTTGGCTGTGCAGAAGCTCTTTATCCTGATAAAGTCCCATAAGTTCATTTTATCTTTTATTTCTCTTGCCTTTGGAGATGTGTCGTGAAAAAGGTTGCTCTGGCCGATGTCATAGAAGTTGTTGCCTATGTTCTCCTCTAGAATTTTGATGGATTCCTGTCTCACATTGAGGTCTTTCATCCATTTGGAGTTTATTTTTGTGTATGGTGTGAGAGAGTGGTCAAGTTTCATTCTTTTGCATGTAGCTGTCCAATTTTCCCAGCACCATTTATTGAAGAGACTGTCTTTTTTCCACCGGATGTTTTTTCCTGCTTTATCAAAGATTAGTTGCCCAAAGAGCCGAGGGTCCATTTCTGGGTTCTCTATTCTGTTCCATTGGTCGATGTGTCTGTTTTTGTGCCAGTACCATGCTGTCTTTGTGATCACAGCTTTGTAGTACAGCTCGAAATCCGGCATTGTGATGCCCCCAGCTTTGTTTTTCCTTTTCAACAGTTCCTTGGAGATTCGGGGCCTTTTCTGGTTCCATACAAATTTAAGGACTATTTGTTCCAGTTCTTTGAAAAATGTCCTCGGTATTTTGATCGGGATAGCATTGAAAGTGTAGATTGCTCTGGGTAGTATGGACATTTTAACTATGTTAATTCTTCCAATCCATGAGCATGGAATATTTTTCCATCTTTTTATGTCTTCCTCAATATCTTTCAAAAGTGATCTATAGTTTCTAGCATATAGGTCCTTTACGTCTCTGGTTAAGTTAATTCCAAGGTAACGCATGGTTTTTGGTGTTATTGTAAATGGGATGGATTCCCTAATTTCTCTTTCTTCAGTCTCGTTATTCGTGTATAGAAATGCAACTGATTTCTGGGCATTGATTTTGTATCCTGCCACCTTACTGAATTGTTCTATAACTTCTAATAGTTTGGGAGTGGATTCCTTTGGGTTTTCCATATAGAGTATCATGTCATCTGCAAAGAGAGACAGTTTGACTTCTTCTTTGCCGATTTGGATACCTTTGATCCCTTTTTGTCTTCTGATTGCTGTTGCAAGGACTTCTAGTACTATGTTGAATAATAGTGGCGAGAGTGGGCATCCTTGTCGTGTTCCTGATCTTAAGGGAAAGGCTTCCAGCTTTTCCCCATTGAGAATAATGCTTGCAGTAGGCTTTTCATAGATGGCTTTTATGAGATTGAGAAATGTACCCTCTATTCCTACACTCTGAAGGGTTTTAATCAGGAAAGGATGCTGTATTTTGTCAAATGCTTTTTCTGCATCAATTGAGAGGATCATATGGTTCTTGAGTCTTTTCTTGTTGATATGATGTATCACATTGATTGATTTGCGAGTGTTGAACCATGCTTGCATCCCAGGTATGAATCCCACTTGGTCATGATGGATAATCCTTTTAATGTACTGTTGGATTCTATTAGCAAGGATCTTGTTGAGGATTTTGGCATCCATATTCATTAGAGAAATCGGTCTGTAATTCTCCTTTTTGAGGGGGTCTTTGCCTGGTTTGGGGATCAAGGTAATATTAGCCTCATAGAATGAGTTTGGTAGCTTTCCNTCCCTGGTTTCTGATGTAAAATTTCGATGATTCATTAGTTGCGTATAACACCCAGAGCACCATGCAGTACGTGCCCTCCTTACTACCCATCACCGGTCTATCCCAATCCACCACCCCCCTCCCCTCTGAAGCCCTCAGTTTGTTTCTCAGAGTCCATAGTCTCTCATGCTTCATTCCCCCTTCTGATTACCCCCCTTTTCTTTATCCCTTTCTTCCCCTACCGATCATCCTAGTTCTTATGTTCCATAGATGAGAGAAATCATATGATAATTGTCTTTCTCTGCTTGACTTATTTCACTTAGCATTATCTCCTCCAGTGCCGTCCATGTTGCAGCAAATGTTGAGAATTCGTTCTTTCTGATAGCTGAGTAATATTCCATTGTATATATGGACCACAGCTTCTTAATCCAGTCATCTGTTGAAGGGCATCTCGGCTCCTTCCATGATTTGGCTATTGTGGACAATGCAGCTATGAACATTGGGGTGCATATGGCCCTTCTCTTTACTACGTCTGTATCTTTGGGGTAAACACCCAGTAGTGCAATGGCTGGGTCATAGGGTAGTTCAATTTTTAACTTTTTAAGGGACCTCCACACTGTTTTCCAGAGTGGCTGTACCAACTTGCATTCCCACCAACAATGTAGGAGGCAGGATCCCCTTTCTCCACGTCCTCTCCAACAATTGTTTCTTGCCTTGTCAATTTTTGCCATTCTACCTGGCATAAGGTGGTATCTTACTGTGGTTTTGACTTGAATTTCTCTGATGGCTAATGATTTTGAACATTTTTTCATGTGTCTGTTAGCCATTTGTATGTCATCATTGGAAAAGTGTCTGTTCATATCTTCTGCCCATTTTATGATTTGTTTATTTGTTTCTCGTGTATTGAGTTTGAGAAGTTCTTTGTAGATCTTGGATACCAGTCCTTTATCTGTGGTGTCCTTTGCAAATATATTCTCCCATTCCGTGGGCTGTCTCTTAGTTTTTTTGACTGTTTCCTTGGCTGTGCAGAAGCTCTTTATCCTGATAAAGTCCCATAAGTTCATTTTATCTTTTATTTCTCTTGCCTTTGGCGATGTGTCGTGAAAAAGGTTGCTCTGGCCNCTTGGATACCAGTCTTGTATCTGTAGTATCATTTGCAAATATCTTCTCCCATTCCATGGGCTGCCTCTTAGTTTTCTTGACTGTTTCCTTGGCTGTGCAGAAGCTCTTTATCCTGATAAAGTCCCATAAGTTCATTTTATCTTTTATTTCTCTTGCCTTTGGAGATGTGTCGTGAAAAAGGTTGCTCTGGCCGATGTCATAGAAGTTGTTGCCTATGTTCTCCTCTAGAATTTTGATGGATTCCTGTCTCACATTGAGGTCTTTCATCCATTTGGAGTTTATTTTTGTGTATGGTGTGAGAGAGTGGTCAAGTTTCATTCTTTTGCATGTAGCTGTCCAATTTTCCCAGCACCATTTATTGAAGAGACTGTCTTTTTTCCACCGGATGTTTTTTCCTGCTTTATCAAAGATTAGTTGCCCAAAGAGCCGAGGGTCCATTTCTGGGTTCTCTATTCTGTTCCATTGGTCGATGTGTCTGTTTTTGTGCCAGTACCATGCTGTCTTTGTGATCACAGCTTTGTAGTACAGCTCGAAATCCGGCATTGTGATGCCCCCAGCTTTGTTTTTCCTTTTCAACAGTTCCTTGGAGATTCGGGGCCTTTTCTGGTTCCATACAAATTTAAGGACTATTTGTTCCAGTTCTTTGAAAAATGTCCTCGGTATTTTGATCGGGATAGCATTGAAAGTGTAGATTGCTCTGGGTAGTATGGACATTTTAACTATGTTAATTCTTCCAATCCATGAGCATGGAATATTTTTCCATCTTTTTATGTCTTCCTCAATATCTTTCAAAAGTGATCTATAGTTTCTAGCATATAGGTCCTTTACGTCNAACGTATAGTTTTTTTTTGGTGCTATTGTAAATGGGATGGATTCCCTAATTTCTCTTTCTTCAGTCTCATTGTTCGTGTATAGAAATGCAACTAGTAGTTTGGGGGTGGATTCTTTTGGGTTCACATTACTGAATTGCTCTATAATTTCTAGTAGTTTGGGGGTGGATTCTTTTGGGTTTTCCATATAGAGTATCATGTCATCTGTGATATTCAACCAACACTTTCCGAGCACCTATGAACAGTCAGCTCTCCTGCCCAGAAGTAGTTTACAATTTAGTAGCACTGATTATAAAGTATGATTTAAAAAATGCTCAAATACTACCAGTTAAATCACAAACCACACTGAGGTTGGGATCCTTACATTATACTCCAGAGTTTTGGTCATTAGTGCCAGTTCACACAGCCCAAAAAATCAAGACTAAGATGCTGTAACATCAGAAGAATTCTCTGAAATCCAACACTCACCACTGTTATAATGGAGCCTACTATCTACTCAAGGCACCAGAGCTCACAACAAATGAAGACAGCAAAGAAGAAAGAAAAGAAAGAAAGAAGAAAGAAAGAAGAAAGAAAGAAAGAAAGAAAGAAAGAAAGAAAGAAAGAAAGGAAGGAAGAAAGAAAGAAAGAGAAAGAAGAAGAAAGAAAGAAGAAAGAAAGAAAGAAAGAAAGAAAGAAAGAAAGAAAGAAAGAGAAAGAAAGAAGAAAGAAAAAGAGAGAGAGAGAGGAAGAGAGGAAGGGAGAGAGGAAGGAAGAGAGGGAGGGTAGGAAGAACTATTTTCCCTTAAAGCTAGTCTTTTCGTGAAAAGTCACCAGATTTTCTTTTTTTAAAGATTTTATTCATTTATTTGAGAGAGGGAGAGAAAGAGATTGAGAGCAGAGGGAGGAGCAGAGGGAGAGGGAGAAGGAGAGAATCTCCAGGAGACTCAGTACTCAATCCCTCAACCCTGAGATCATGACCTGAGCTGAAACCAAGAGTCAGATGCTTAACCAACTGAGCTACCCAGATGCCCCAGCCACTGGATTTCCTTAACAATTCTTAATATCTTCCTTACCATAGCTTTTAACTAACACCAAACATTCTGTTTTCCTGATTTGTAAAAATAATGTTTAGAATAAAATGCCTTGACACTAACAGTGGCACCTCATGGTTTTTTTGGAAATTACAGCAGGGAACAGTTAGAGACTAAAGAAAAATATTGATTTTTATAGATTATTTATTTTAAAATTTTATTTTAAGAATTTGTCTTATAGTAAGAGATAACCACTATAATAATGGTTATCTCTCAGGAAATGGGAATGCAAATATTCCATATTTAACAGAAAAAACCCTTGAAGTTCTTTTTTAAAACTTCTGGTCTTCAGGAATTAAGAATTCATAAAATGGCAAAAGTTATGGGCCAAATATTGCCACCATACAATTGCCACCGCCTTCTTTGTGTTGTCTAATTGTTATTCTGCCATATAATAATCCCTGAAGAGGACCACAGTTTGATCAGTAAAGTTTGGAAGGAATTTGGTGAACCCAAATATTACAGGATACCAGAAAGCTATTTATTTCTGCCATCTGTGGATCTCAGAAAAATAACTATATTGGCATTTTTCAGTAATCACCTATTAAAATGTAAGCTCTCTAAGGTTTATTCTTCTTTATGTTTTCAATACCTAGCATGGTACTGGGCACATTTTTGATGCTTGAAATTGTAAAAAAACAAATTGATCTAAAAGGATGAAATGGACGTTAGAGAAAATATCCTTGTCTTATATGAGATGCTAAGAATTAGTAATACGGTGAAAGCAACTTATTCAACATTTAATTACTGAATGATTTTTAGGAATCAGGTACAGTTCTAGTTACTGGGGGCCCAGCAATGAACAAATCATATAAAAACATCTGCCATTGTCAAGCTTATATTCTAGAGGGAGAGGGAGGGAGATAAAAGGTAAATATTTGTTCACATTAAAGTTCAGCAGAATTGGTAGAATCACAAATTACTGTGATTGCTTTTCTCTATTCAACATTTTTTCATCCAGTTATGTATTCATCCAGGCAAGTCTGCATTGAGACGGCTTTGTGTTAGGCACCGCGCAATGCTGCAGACACTCTTGGCTGAAAAGAGACAGACTATGCTTAGAAAGGTCACAGGCTGTTGGAAAAGCAGTTATGGTACACGAAACAAAAATGATTACCAGAAGGCATTTATCTGCCATAATGAAGCCATACACAAGGTATTGTAGAAACATGGGAAATTGAGGGAGATTTGAAGAGGAAGTTTGTTTTAAAGGAAGATTTGCAGAGCAAGTGGAAGGAAAATGGAGCTGAGGAGTGAGTGGGGAGCCTGAAAACAAAGGGAACAGCAAGCAGATTCTAAAAGCTGGAGTCATTAGAGAACTTGATAGACTCTGTGAATGCAAAAGGGATATAAAAGAGAATCAGATAAGAAACGTCAGCCAAACAGGCTCAAAGCCTTGCATTATACTTTCAAATCGTCCAGATTACTTTACCTCTCTAAAACTCACACTTCCTCACCTGCAAGGCTGGGATTAATACGCCTGTTCATGGATTGTTGTGATGAGTAAATAAAACACATTATTTCTGATTTCAAGCATAGTACCTAGCATACAGTAAGTGCTCAGTAAATGTTAATTCATTTATCTTTCCTTCCTAACGCTAAGGAAATCTTTGTAGAATTTTTATCATAACGACATGGCATCCGACTAGAAGGTAACATTTTTGAGGATGGTCTTGAAGGAAGCAGAATTTAGGAGGAGATTGTTAGCATGAAAAAAAAATGAATGTTTGAACTCAAACTGGAAATGGTGAGGGTGATGTGGAGACTGCAGATATCCAAGAGGCAGAATGGCAGGATACCAAATAGCAATCAACTTCTCTGGGAAAATGAAAGAGCTGCGGGGTCTAGAGAAGTCTAGAAGGCAGATACTTAGAAAAATGGATTAATGGTAGAAAATATAGACAGTGGGTTTAGAAGACAGACATTTTGAGGTCAGTCCTGAGAAAGTTGGGTTTCAGGTGTCCATGGGACATCCATATGGAATTGGTATGAACATGACCAAAGATATTTGGAGTGCCAAAAAAAAAAAACCCTTAGATTTTGCAATTATTACTATTTTTTTAGATTATTTATTTATTTATTTGACAGAGAGAGACAGCCAGTGAGGGAGGGAACACAAGCAGGGGGAGTGGGAGAGGAAGAAGCAGGCTCCCAGAGGAGAAGCCTGATGTGGGGCTCGATCCCAGAATTCTGGGATCACACCCTGAGCCGAAGGCAGACGCTTAACGATTAAGCCACCCAGGCACCCCTAGATTTTGCAATTATTAAGTGAAATTAAAAGTCTAAGGCATAGATAGGATCATCTAGGGAATGTTTTCATTACAGTTGACCCTTGAACACAGGTTTGAAGTACATGGGTCCACTTCTACATGGATTTTTTCTTAAAGTACAGTACTCTAAGTGTATTTTTTCTTCCTTATAATTTTCTTAATAAAATTTGCTTTTCTCTAGCTTACAGTATTGTAGGAATACAGTAGGTAATACATATGTCATACAAAATTTGTGTTAATCAGCCATTTATGTTATCAGTAGACTTTTGATCAACAATAGGTTACTAGTTAAGGTCTGAGGGATTCAAAAGTTATACATGGATTTTAGACTACACAGGGGTCAGTGCCCACCTTCCACATTGTTCAAAGGTCAACTATATTTTCCAACTCCCACAGGTGAAACAGTATTCTCCTTATGCCTAATTCTGTTGAATTTATGCTATGATTAGTCAGATGTATATAAACCAGAAACACTTATTTAATAAAATGGTTTAAATTTGTTGCTAATGGGAAGTCTCCTCACAACTTCCTGCCACCCCTTCCTTCCCACATCTATATCACCCTCCCATCTATCCCCAAGGAGAAATGCTACTGTATATTTGTTGCTTTGAGAACATTTTACTAGCCCGTGTTTTGAAAGTACAAGTCAAGAACCATGTAGTTGGCTTGCCTTCCTACTGTTCAAAGCACTAACAAGGCTGGACACCAGAGCAGCTCTTGTTCTCTATGGCTCCCTTCTACTCGGATGGTGCTCTCTTCTCCCATTCAGCTGACTGAGCTGAAGGCAGAGCCTTGTGAAAGGTCTATCAACTAAGAAAGGCGAGAAAGGCACGGGATGGTTGCCAGAGCTATTCCCTTACTCACTTCCGAGCTCCATTCTGCTTTTAAGTGATGAGTACAATCTGGACTGGGACTTTCTTGCAAAAATTGTATAAGAATGAAGGTTTTAGTTTGAGATTGGGCTGGGATTAAGCAAAATAGATATTCTGAGGGACTTTCACTGTGGTGCTGGAGTCTGTATAAACTAAGCAAAGAAGTAATCCATAGGTGCTACCAAACTCCCTTGAATTGGACAATGCCCAGTAAATAATACCATGTACTTTCACTTGTTTTTCTTCTATGCGAACAAGTTGAAAAAGGAATTCAGACAGTCCCAAGGCTGTGAACAAATTTCATCCTAGTATAACCTTAATTCCCCCTTCCCAATGGAATTGTGGATTATCTGAACATGAAACCCATCCAAAACGTCCATCCAGATCTTTACATACACAATTTCAGTGGATACTGTTTTTTTTTATTTGTACACATGTGAGATGTATATGGTGAGACACTATGACATCATTCCCAAGTTCGAGATAGAATTAGTTTAAAAGAAAGCTGCAATTGAGAGTATATAATCAGATTGCTACTTTGGACTATGTCAATTATAGCAGCTTCTTCAGGTTCATGTCACAAATTATTATCCTCAGCAAACTAACCTTGACTTAAAAACAGAAAGTCACATGTCGCATTGTTGATTTTAACACTCACCCTAGGACTGTAATAAATTGGACTTAGAGTGAATGTTCTGAATTTGGAAGCACACTTTGGTCTTAAAAAAAGAAAACTCCAAATAATTAAACATGGTCCTTGGTAAAAATTTCAGTCTCAACTCCTTTTTCTTGAGTTAGAATAAACATTCCTAAGAGTGGAGAACCTAAAGTTATAGGTCAGATTCTTATGTCCATATTCTAATAAGACTAATAAGGGTTTATTATTCCTGTCCCTTCTCTTTTGAATATTGTCCCCATTCTATGCTCTATAATCCCCAGCTAAATAACTAGAGAACAATGATGAGGCCCAGAGTTTCATTCTAACAACTTAATGAATGAAAACTATTCCCCAAATTGGTGTATAAGGAAAATACACAAAACTAAAATTAAACTTCTTGAGCTTTCATTGTTATTTCTAAAATAATTAGCCTCAGAAGAAATGTTGACCCCAATTCTAAATTTAAGTCAAATGGGATGAAATAATGGTCATAGCTAATTGCTAATATTTGTGGAGTGCTACCATATGCTAAGCAGTGTTCTAGTGCCTTAAATGTGCTTATCTCACTTATCTTTAACAACCATGTGACATAGCTGTAGTTTTCATGTCCATTTAAAGATGAGGAAATTGAGGCACAGAGAAGTGAAATGAGATACTAGTGTTTTTCAAAACTGGTTATTTTTGAGCAGTCTGACATTTGAAGCTACCCCCAAATTATTTTAAGTTATACATATATTAAAAAATCATAGAATTCATCTAATTTCATCTCACTGAGAATTCTTATTGTTTCCTTGAGTCAGCTTTTCATTGGTTTAAATAGCAAAACCTTGAGAGCAGAGACATTGAGAAATAATTCATCTTATAGATTCTAACAATGAAAGTTGCAAAGCATGAATTTTAATAACCCAGATCTGAAGTTCTCAAAATTTTTGGTCTCAGGATTCCTTTATATTCTTAAAAATCATTGAAGATACCAAAGCACATTAATTTATGCAGGCCATATTATTTAGCATATCAGAAATCAAAACTGAGAGTTTAAAACTCAAGAATACACAAGCACACGTTCCATTAGCAGCAGACCAATGACATCATCACATCGGACTGCCACTGGAAAACTCCACCATGTACTTGTGAGAGAATGAGAGTAACAAGGGGAAGTAATATTTTAGGATTATTCTGAAAAGAATTTGATCTCATGAATCCTCTGAAAGGACAATTCGAGAATGGCTGATCAAAAAAGTATGGTTCTTATCCTGGCTATTTACCTGGATAAATGCTTTTAAATTACTAATCAAAAAAAGGAAGATATTCTACAAGATTATGATGTGGGTAATGGGGTTGAAGTCGATCTTCTGCTATCTTTTGGTCATTCTTCAGGACACAAATGCCTGACCATAGTGGCTAGTACAGGATGAAATATATTAGCTCACCATCAAACCACAGTGAGTACACAGACTCCTACAGCTGCCATCAAGTGACTATTAACTAAGGGGCTTCATTGATCATACTGAAGTGCTGAGGTGACACGGAATCAATACTCATCTCTCTCAGCATGACCTCTATAGACACCAGGGCTATATTTGAGGTGGGGCTGTGTTCATGCCTAGTTCTATCCAATGAAGTCAGGGATGGCAAGAGCTGGAGTCAAGCCACAATCGACCAAACAGAGTTGAGAACCAGAAGCTATGGAGGGAGACATGAAGAGTCTAGTCTCTTCAAGTCTAAGGGGTGCTCTGGAGGTGACATCAGATCCAGGGACAGAAAGTAAGGGCTTAAATTATTCAGAAATAACGTCAGAGAAGGCAGGTCTAGAAAAAGGGAGAAGGATCCAGAGTGATGGATACAAATAACTGTGGTGCATCCTCGGATGACTTTTATCAGCCAGTGGGTCTCTGCGTGGCTTAAAGGGCAGGGTTCATTTCATGATGTGGAAAGTGAGTGATTGGCTTAGATGAATGCTAATGTCTCATTCTGCTTTTAACAAACAAACAAACAAAACAAAGAACCCTGATCAATGAGTACCTCCTACTTCGACCAAATCATTTTGCTACTTACAATTAAAAATTACATCAATAGTATTATCACTTTTAAACCATGTACATGTGGGGCTCTCACAGGACAAAAATGCTTTCATTTTAAAATTGTGTCATCCTTTTGCCTTTAATCAATTCAGACACACAGGCACACACACACACCCACACACACACATATACACATACATATGTGAATGAATGATGGCTAACATTCCAAAAGCTTGGAATTTTTGCATCAGGATAAATTCAAGAATTAGCTTAAAAGTCCATCATTTCTAAATTAGATCAGTTAATTATATTCATTTGTTTTCTATTTCTGTAAGTTCAGCTTACAAAACAGTGTTATTTGAAAGAAAAATAAAAGCAATGGAACTGATGCTTTCCAAGGTTCATTCCCAACTCCCCATTAAATGCATACATATAAATGCATTTTCCTGAAACTGTCATATTACCCTGTTCTTTCTCAAGCACTCACCTTTAGGTGAATGTGCCTCGGCAGACAAGATTTATATGACAGCATGACCTTTATGAAACAGCAGAGGTGCCGTTGTATTAGCAATCGGCGAATCCTAAAACAGCAGCAAACATGTTGATTAGATGTCTGTCATTCCCAAATGCCCCATTTGACAGTTTCCTGGAGTTCAGAGACAAATAAGCACATGCCACAATTTTACATTAAAGGTTTTACTGCAGCCACCTTGAGGAAGCAATTCACTATATAGCAAGTTATGCCTGCTTCACTTGGACTTCCCTATAGATAAAATTAGACAAACATATTTGGAAGAGGCCAAAGGGGAATGGATAGACACTTCCCAGCAATGCTCAAGTAGCAATCTGTAGATTACTGCCACCCAGGAATAATTCTTACAACAGAACATCAACAGAAGAAACTCTATTGGGCATGGCTGAGTTGCTTCCTGCACCTGATCTCCTTGCCAAGAGCTACATCCTCAACAATGAAAACATATCAGATTATGTGTCACCTGAAAATTATTCCAGCCAAATATCCTGAGCATTAGATAAGACTCAGTCCACAAGAGGATCCTCTGCATTTAACAGTTCTTTGAGTTCTGTACCCTGATATGCAAGTTTTCACCTTACTTTAACTCCTATTTAAAGTGGAAACTCTCAAAACACTAATTATTAAGGAGAAAAAAGAAAAATTCACCCTTTTAGTTCTGAGTTCAGGGAATTTCAAAAGGCAAGAAATGGTTTTTAAGGGTTCCACCCCAAAACTCTGTGTTGTGATGTCTACTGGTAAAGGCAATATCATATGCAGACCACTAGAACAACAGATGCCCTAGATGGCTTTTCCTTTCGGAAGAGCTCAACCACACCAGTGGAAACTCTTCTCTGAGGCTGTCACAGAAGGCACGTGTGGTGGTTGATGGTGCCCTTGGCTAAGACCACTTAGAAAAGAGAGCCTTTGAAAAAAGACCCTTCTTTCCACTCTTGTCCTGATATTGAAATGTTTGAAAACTACAGATTTCTGTTTGTTACCAAGGTAGAAGCTGATTTTATATATGAGTTTGCCTCTTGCTTTAACAAGGCAATCTTAGAATGACTTGAAAAGGCAACAATGATGTTAAGGTTCCAGAAGCATCCCTAGAAACACTAGCAAAAGAAAAAGACAAGTTGAAATTTAGATGGCAAAAAATATCCCATTTCAGTTACAGCTGGAGCCCTTGAATTGACATTATAGGCTTTTTAAAAAAATTGTTATTCACCAAGGTCACATTCAGAAAAAAGGATACGTTTCTGCTTTCTGTGATTGTTCCAGACATTGTAGCTGTATAAAATAGGAAAGCTATTTCAAACTAGTTGTTCACTGGAACATTATTTTTAGTCACATACTTTTATAGTCAAGTATGGAAGTGATAAAAAAAGATAAGTGATGGCTTATATCAATAAAGATATTTGACTACTACTCAACTAACAGTTAAATTCTAGCTATTTCTTGAAATTCTTTGTTCCTATGAAATGTCTCACAAAGTATGAATTGCTTCATGTTTTAAAAGTATCAGAATAGTTCTCATTAACCACAAATAAACCTCCCTTGGCTTCTATATTCCACATCAGCTTCCATCTTATATCTCTACTTCCCTCTACCAAAAAAAAAAAAAAAAAATCCAAAAGAATTGTCCACACGCTATGTCTCCTCTTCACCTTGTTTTCACTTTTTTAGCACATACTATCCTGGTCTGCATCACCACAATTCCACTGAAACAGTTCTTCCCAAGGTTATTGATGACCCATTTGCTAAATTAGAGAACACATTGTCCACATACTGTTTGATGTTAGCAGCATCTGGCAAAGATAGACATTTATTCCTCCTTTGAACATTCTCTGCTTTTGGAGTCAGTGCTACCACAATTCCTGACTTTCCTCCTACCCCTCTGGCCACTCCTTCCCAGATTCCTTGATTGGTTTCTCCTCCTTTACCACAATTCCACAGAGATGAACATTTGGGCAGTCCTTCACAAGCCCTCTCACTTTCCCCTATCAACACTCTCTTATTCAGATTGCTTCCAGAACTCCAGATTATAGCTCCACTCTACACTTGTCCTTCAGTCCTAGACTCACACATAGATATATAGGCAGGTAAATGATAGATGATAGATAGATAGATAGATAGATGATAGATAGATAGATAATAGATAAAGACAGAGGAATTCACATTTCCATTTAGATGTCTAATAGAATCTCAAATTTAGAAAGTCCAAAGTAGCACGTCCAAAATGGAACTTGCTCACACCATCCAAATCTCCAAACCTGTTTCTCTCTCAATAGCACTGCCAATCATATAGTCATTCAATCCAGAAAACTGTCATTTTTATTTACTGCTTTTCCCTTATTTTTTGTATCTCATCAACAATTAATCTTATCAAACCATTTCCAAAAATATATCTCCACTCCATGCACTTCTTTTTTTTTAAATATTCAATTAATTTATTCATGAGAAACAGAGAGACTGAGACGTAGAGGCAGAGGGAGAAGCAGTCTCCCCATGGAGCAGGGAGTCAGATGTAGGGCTTGATGTGGGGCTTGATCCCAGGACCCCAAGATCATGACCTGAGCTGAAGCCACTTAACTGACTGAGCCCCCCAGGAGCCCCAACTTCATGCACGTTTTTTTCCATTGCTACCACCCTAACCAAATTATCAACGTGTCTGGCTTGAACTTAAAAATAAGCAAATGAAGCTTAAGAATTATTTTTTTCTGCACAGAAATATAAAACCCTAAAATCCTAAATCTGATCATGTCACTCCTCTGTTTGTAAATTTTTCATTGTTTTCCATTACACCTAGAATAACATCCCAACTCCTCATTATGGACTGAGATTCTGGATGGTTGAGACTTTGCCTCACCCCATGCCATTTTCCCCCCACTTGTTATCTTCTAACCGTATTGGTCGTCTTTCTTGATTTCTAGAATATGATTTTTCGTAACTTATGGCTTTTGCCCCTGAATCTATCTTTGCCTGGAATCTTCTATCCACTGCCATTCTATAGGATATATATTAATGTATAGTTATTTTACCACATATCCATTTGTGAATTGCAAATGGACAGTAAGTCCCATAAGGAAGTAATCATGTCTATCTTGTCCTCATGATATGTTCACTGTAGGTCCCTAGTGCCTGGCATAGAATCAACAATCAATGCTCACTTAATTCTTTAACAATTTAATTCATGTAGCATAAAGCAGTAAGATTTTATGCTAAATTGAATGTACTCCTTCCATTATTCTTTTTCCTTCTCACATTATTGATTTAATATGCCATATGCTGGAAAGTATACCAATTCAGCTTTGCTAGATAATGTAACTCAATCATATGATAAACAGATAAAACATCATAATAGGTCCCTACATTTAACTTCCCCGTAACTTTTGGAAAATAAAATAACTGAAGATAAATTGCTTAATATCATATAGATAATCAACACTGAATCAACAATCATTAAGAACAGTTACAATATATAGAGAATACTTAAGTGTTTACCATATAATGATGCATCATCTGATACACCTGATATTATATTAAACTCTCCAAAATTCAGGCTAAATAGTCTGTCTTTTGAGGAGTTTAAAATAAAACTATATACATACATCTATATGTAGATATAGATATATACTCAGAATATAAAACAAATAATGGAATCAAGGTATTTAAAATATTTAATGAAATAGTGAATGAGGAAACTATGAGGGGAGAGTGTTAATTCTCCTAATTTTGTTTTTAAGAAAGATAAAGAATTTCAGATACTAGATAATAATGAAAGAGGTAAGTTTCACTGAGAAGAATAAAACTTTATAGGAATAGAACAAAACAATACAGAAGGCTTCAGGAGAGGGATGATTAGACATTGCAGTTAAATAACCACTACCAAAAAAATAACAAGGAGGTCAACACTGAAGAGTAAATAATTCAGTGAGGCCAAGTAAAGAGCATAGGTCCAAAGGGTCAAAATCCTTCTCTAATCTACATGGCACAATAATCTATTGTACAGTTAATAGTCTGAAAGATGCTTCTATAATCCTGGGGCTCTCTCTCTCTGGTATTGAGAAATAGTGACATTTACTGTGTCAAGACCATGGCTCCAATCCACTAGATTAATGCCAGATATATGTGTACACAAGACCAGAAAATCTAGTGAGAGTGTTGTCAGACCACAATCCTATATATCTGATTTTTTTTAAGATTTTATTTATTTATTTGAGAAAGAGAGAAACAGAGAGCACAAGCGAGGGGGGCAGAGGGAGAGGGAAGAACAGACTCCCTACTGAGCAGGGAGCCTGATGTGGGGCTCCATCCCAGGACCCTGGGATTATGACCTGAGCTGAAGGCAGATGCTTAAATGACTGAGCCACCCAGGTGGCCTCTATATAGTTTCAATACCAGTGCCCACCAGTCTGTTCAGAGCCCTTCTCCATGCTTGTTTTGATGTGATTTTATTCACCTGAAGTTAAAACATATGACAAAATAGACAAAAAGCCTTAAGATATCAAAAGTAAAACACAGAGAATTGGGACAATTAGTTTTGGATTACTACAAACACTAAATTATTACTAATGTCAAACTACCATTACATTGGCTATTGTCACTTCATGCTGCTGTTTTCCCAGACCAGATATCCAGTACCATGACAATAATTACATGGTACCTCCGGTATCTTCAAAACAAAAGCAAAACAACAAAAACTCCATAGAAAAATATTTCATACTTGTTTCCACTAGAGTGATAGAACTTTCAATAAACCTATGACTTGCATTGAAAGTATCAGAAAAGTGGGGCACCTGGGTGGCTCAGTCAGTTAAGTGTCTGACTCTTGATTTCAGCTCAGGTTATGATCTCAAGGTGGTGAGACTGAGCCCTATGTTGAGCTCCATGTTCACCAGGGAGTCTGTTTGGGATTATCTCTCTCCTTCTGTCCCTCTTCCCCTCTCTAAAATAAATAAATAAATCTTTAAAAAAAAAAAAAAGAAAGAAAAGGAAAAGAAAAAGAAAAGAAAAGAAAGTACCAGAAAAGAAAATAATATGTTCAATGAATATTGGTTCTTCTTATTTCTTAGAAAATAGTCATGCTTTAAATTTTTTTAAAAAAACTGGCTAGGCTCGTATGGGACAGCTATAGGATCTAATCATTGGTTCTGCATTTTCTATTTCACTTAAAAAATATAAATAGAGTGTATCCATTCTCAGTGAGAAGCCACTGGAGACTAAAATTGTTTTATAAAGGAAAACATGGGCTATTTTAGGAAAATGTAGCATTTTGGATGCTTAGAACAGATTTTAATTTTCTAACATTCAAATGTGCATCTTTGTGGGGCGCCTGGGTGGCGCAGTCGTTAAGCGTCTGCCTTCGGCTCAGGGCGTGATCCCGGCGTTATGGGATCAAGCCCCACATTCAGGCTCTTTTGCTATGAGCCTGCTTCTTCCTCTCCCACTCCCCCTGCTTGTGTTCCCTCTCTCGCTGGCTGTCTCTATCTCTGTCGAATAAATAAATAAAATCTTAAAAAAAAAAAACCAAAAAACAAATGTGCATCTTTGTGTACAAGGTAATCTGAAATCTTCAGGTATCTTTTTATTTACTGTTGTGAACTCAGCAGAGATTGGGCTTTGATTAATGGCATTGTGCTAGGTGATAAGAATACAAAAATAAATAGTATCTACTCGAGCTCACAGACAAGTTTCTTTTTGAAGATGGCAATTATTTGTTCAAACAAATAATGTCATCTAACAGAAAATATAATTTGTGTTTCACCAAAACTTCCATACTTTGAGTAGTAGTAAGTATTTCTAAAAATGACTCTATATTACCTACTGGAAAAAATTTTAGTTCAGAGAGTCCTAATAAGTGTCCAATAAGACAGCAACTCTTCAGCATGCCAACAGGTATGGCAAAGGGAGAAAATGCTGTATTTAACAAAATTAAACATAGTCAAAAGTGTTTATTGATTATGTGACATCTCAGGGGTTCCATCATACAAATACGCATTCTAAATTTCTCAGGAAAATATATCATCTGGCATTCCCTGAGTTTATTTTAGAGTGAAATTTTATTTCATGGGAAAAACTCACAAAAATCAAATCTGATAGAACATATTTTTGAAATTCTAGAGAAGATACGATTTAATTGGTTCAGACTGGGTCGACAAATAGTTATAGCTAATTTACCCTATTAACCAATCCACATTTATCAATTTATCTTAGAATTTTCCCTAGAAATTTTTAGCTCGATTAACATTTAAAAATGACCCTTTACACCTAATTTGAGCTTGCAAGAGAATCAATATCAGTTTAAATAAAAAAATATATAGATCAGTTCAAATAGATGCCTTCTTGCTCTCCTATTAAGAATCCCTGTGCCGGACTCCAAACCAGTGAGGATAAAATGTTATATGTAGAAAAAAAGGTCAGTGAATTAGGAAAGAGGAATGTTTTGACAAATGTTACACAGAGACAATTTCAATTTCTCAGAAGGAGAATGTAAAACCCACAAGAAAGAGCTAGAATGAATAACCATTTTATAAGAATAAATATCATATGAATGTCATACGTGAAAATAAAGTGATATACAGAAATTCACTGCTTAAAGAATACAAGAATAGAGTCCCTGAGGCCCAGGAGTTTCAGTCAGGTTTTTTGTCTAGAATCTCTGATAGATCACTTCATTTTCCTGGGCCTAGATCTCTGCATTAGAGAAAAGCATAGACCTTCTCACATAGAAGTTGGATGGGTAAGACAAAGAAAGTAGAAGCCTTAGGTTTTATTATTTCCAAAGACGTTTTTACTAAAAACCAACTGCAAAAGTGATGACCTGCTCTTAGATAAGTGGAAGATTTTATCCTTCAAGAAATCACAATAGATACAAATCAAATGTTATTTTTCCAGAAAGTCAACTTTTATCAATAAACTGCAAATTAATTTAGGACTATAGTGTGAGGTACAGCTCACCTAGCATATATTCTTAAAAGATAATCCAAATAAATTCTATTCTTGACTACTATAGTAAATTCTCAGAGTGTTTAACTGACCGAAGTCTTATAATGACATCATACACTACATTCTGCTTTTATTCAGACTCTTGGCAATACTTCTATCATATCAAGTTTTGAAAGTAAGCTGAGCAGGAAAAATGGCTTCTGCTCAAATACAACCAGACAAAAAGCATATGGAAAGGAGACATAGTACAGAGCATGGCAGCACATTCTTTTGAACAGCACAATTATGGAGGCATCTGTTCTGAAAGCACAGGTTTCCATCGCATCTTTGTTTTACCTGATGGATGAAAGAACAGAAGCATTTTAAAACTGTGGGAATGACGAAGCTATAATATGTTACTTATATGCAGGAGCTGTTAATTTAATGATGTCATGGACAGGGTTGATTAACAGCTCCTATCCTGAAGGGTATATCTATAGCCAGAAAAGTCATCCTGCAATTAAATGACTTACTGCCCCAGCTCCAAGCAGAGGTCAGGTCTCAACAGCATGATGATACCCTAGTCCTCGGGAAGGGGAGGGAGGGGGCCCACAGAGCACAATTTTTCTTAGGCCCTGGCATATTTCTGCTAGTTGCAGAGTGATTTTACTGGCATGAGTCAGAAAGCATGTGAGTCATCTGTATAATAAATGAGACAACTTTATTTCATTCAGCTTATGCTCACTTCATTATGGCATAGCAAGTAAGGAAAATTTCTGTTCTCTGTCAGGTTTACCCAAAATGATCAGTCACTGATGGCTCACATGTCCCCATCAGAACTATATGAGGCTATGGATCCATAAACGGCTTCGACTGCCAGCAACCCAGGCAGGAACACGGTTGCCAAGCACACAGGCTCCTGCAATGATTTACCACTTCCAAATGTTACGTTTGACAACAAATCTAAGAAGCTCAGCCTTCTCAGCAAGAAGCTCCCAAGTTAGATCTTGTGTCACCACTGCTTGGCTCTGGTCTCTACATGAAGGGCCCGTCAGTTTTAGGCATCTCTGTTTGCCAAAGATGGATCCCATGATTTGGACGCTGTGCTCCAGATTGCCTTCATCATTCCTGTTCAACCAAAGGGCCAGTCAATCCCCAAATCTCAAGGAATTCACTGGTTAACTGGCACCCCAATTCAACCAGGAGGGGTATGGGGGAGAGCAAGCTAAACAGTCTATTTGTTGAGTATGGATGGGACTAAGGTAAAAACTACTTCTCTGAGGATAGGCAATGCAACATAGAGTAACACAGGAGACTTTCTTCAACTTGGTATCTGCTATAGAGAAGAGAATGTGGAAGATTGCCACAAAGCCCAGTTGGAACCAAATCATAGCTTTCAAATCGAAGGTTAAGATAAAAATTTATAATATTTGAGAGTGATAAACGAGCTCAGCAACTGTCTAATCCCCTCATCCGAGTGATCAGAAATAGCCTTAACCATAGCTCTGCAGGCCTTCATGAAATCTCTCTGAATCATCTTAGTCACTGGGAACTCACTGACTTACAAGATCGCCCATCTTTTTCACAATCAACCTTTTGTTGACTGAAAGATATTTCTTGGAGTGAGCAGAAATCTGTCGCTCTGAAACTCCGCTACTTCTCATTCTGGCCATTTAAAAGAACTGGCTGAGAGCTTATCTAAGAAATTGGTTTCATAGTTTACACCCCAGCCCACTCTGATTCTTGCACTTTGAATTATACCGATTTGTTTGTGACTCTGATCAGCATCCATCTGGCCCAAATATTGCTGTTCTTGGCTATGCTCCTGACTCTGCTTTGCTCAACTGCAGGTCTCAGTCTAGCAAGTTCATTCGGCTAGCCCACCAACTTGACCGTAATCTCTGCTTAGATATTGAACCCTGTGCAGGGGTTTAATACTTGGCTCTGATATCCATCTTCTCTTCCTAGGCTCTGTCCTCCCCAACTCCTAGTCTATCTCCAGAGTCTTCCAATCTACTCTGTCAATTGCACATTCCAGTTTCATTCTTCCTAACTGCTCTGTCTTGAAGCCAGGCAAAAATCTGATGACAGCCTGAATTCAGGCAGTGAAAAATAGATGATAGGTACAAAAGATATTAAAAGCTAGAAATTGTAGAATTTGGTAACTGGATTGATGATATTCACTGAGGAGTGTGTATGTGAGAATAAAGAATATGAAATTACAAAGCAAAGTGCATTACCATTCACCAAGATAGATGATACAGAATGATTTTGGCAGAAACTAATGATTAATTTTTCAGTGTGATTGATTCAAGGTGCCTGTGGGCTTCCAAATTGAAATATTTATTAGGCTGTTGGAAATATGGGTGTGGAATTTAGAAGAATTCTTGATTAGATTTAAGAATCACCCAAACGTAAAGGAAACATTTGGGGTAAGCTTTTTGAAAAGATATTGTAGGAATTATACAAAGAATATAGTCAATGATATTGTAAAAGTGTACGGTGACAGATAATAGCTGCACTTACGGTGAGCACAGCATAATGTAAAAACGTGTCCAATCACTATATTGCACACCTGAAATTAATATAACATTGTGTGTCAACTACACTAAAAAAAATAATAAAAACTTTTTTAAAAGATATTGTAGGAATCATATTTGAAGTGAAAGCTCAGAGAGATGACAACAGAGTCTTCTGGAATTATGACTTTGACTTTTAGACTTCGCAGAGAAAGAACAGTGCTCAAAAAGGATCTAGAATGAATGGCTAGCAAGAGTGGAAGAGATTTTTTTGGGGGGGTACTGAGTTTTATAAGTTCTTTATATATTTTGGATATTAACCCTTTATCAGTTATGTCATTTGCAAATATCTTCTCCCATTCCCTACATTGCCTTTTAGATTTCTTGATTCTTTCCTTTGCTGTGCAGAAGATTTTTATTTTGATGAAGTCCCAATTGGTTTTGGGTTTTTTTTTGCAGTTTTGTTTCCCTTAGCAGCATTATCTACAATAGCCAAATTATGGAAAAGGCCCAAATGTCCACCGACTGATGAATGGATAAAGATGTGGTACACACACACACACACACACACACACACACACACACACTGAAATTTTACTCAGCTGTAAAAAAGAATGAAATCTTGCCACGAAAATGGCAACATGGATGGAACTAGAGAGTATTATGCAAGTGAAGTCAGTCAGTCAGAGAAAGAAACAATATGATTTCACTCATTTTCAGAATTTAAGAAACAAAATAAACAGTCATGGGGGAAAAAGAGCGAGGCAAACCAAGAAACAGACTCTTAACTATAGAGAACAAACTGATGGTTACCAGAGGAGAGGGTAGGGAAGATGGGTTAAATAGGTGATGGGGATTAAGCAGTGATGAGCACTGTGTGTTGTATGTAAATCTTAAATCACTAAATTGTACACCTGAAATTAATATTACACTGTGGGTTAACTAACCGGAATTTAAATAAAAACTTTAAAAAAAAAGAGTAGAAGGGAGAAAAAATGAAAATTTAGATTGTGAAAATCAAAGAGGAGACAGTTTCAAGAAGTTGTTAATAACAAATGTCCATCAGAGTGTTCTGTGTTACAATAAAATTAAAATTCCATTTTTGGTACTATAGAGACCAATAATTCCAATAACAGAAACTGGTTAGCTACTCAGCAAACCTCCTTCCTCCTTCTCTTGGGCACACTGGCAGAAGTTTTCTGCATCATTTGCCATTAGGTGTTGTCATCCAAATGAACTCTGGCCAAGAGTGTGGGCAGATACGATGAATGCCATGTCCTGTCTGACCTATACAAAGCTTCACTCCCCTTGTCTGCCAGTAAGATTCAAAAGATCTAACAGAGAACTCTAAGATCCTAGAGAAAGAAGGAAAGAATCGGATGTAAGGAGTCCATGTCCTTAAATCACTTTTGGAGCAGTTTAATACCCTTTCAATCCTCTCTTTCCCCCCAAGCCTCCAATTGGACTTTATAAGAACAAAATTAATTTCTGTTAAACCACTGAGATTTGGGCGTCATAAATTACAACGATTAGATTACCTTCACTAGTACAAAGACCTGCAAAAGGCATTTTCAGTGCACTGATAGAGTCAGGAAAAGTAAAGCAGAGATAAGCATGTGCACTGGAGATTTCAAGACAGATACTGTTATTATTTTGATCCCCATGCAAAAGACAAAAGAAGCCACAGTGATGTTTAGCTTTCAGGTAGTACATTTGGTTTTTAAATGCTCAATGGATCAAAATTAACATGATTGACCATAAAAAGAGAACTTTCAAATCTTGTCTTCCCAGCGATAGTAGGAAGCTGAGCTGATGAAAGGAAGCTGCTGTCATGGCAGCTTCGGATTTCATAATCTTGGAGACTGTCCAAAAGTTAGAACTGCTTCATGGAAGAAAGTGGAGTATAAACAATTTATTCACTCACCAATTTTTACTGAGCACCTACTATGTGCTATTCTAACCAATGGGCATACAAGTTCATAAGTAGGAGCATTTGTCATACATTCAAAATCTCACAATACTAAGAGTAGTAATTCTCTAATGCAGATGGGTCACTCTTTTTCATAGACAGATAGGAAATGTGGATGGATGGATGGATGGATGGATGATGCATAGACTTATGTGTATTGATGGATGGGTAGATTTATGCCTATCTATGTATCTGTACATCTATTCATATATGCTTTGTTTATAGAGTTGCAACTTTCTTCTGCCCAATCCCTAAAAACTCAGCCCTGCTCAAATTCAAATAGCTCTTTATTCCTTAATGATAAATTTACAAGGAAAATAATACCAATTCCTTTGTTTGATGCAACTAGCATCAAACATCCAAATTACAGGGTCATGATTTTATCAAAGGAGCCACAGAACACAGTGCCATAAATCACTTCTGCAGCTACCATCTCAGCTCCTATAAATATACTACTTCTTCAGTGATCTGGGAAAGATGGTGCCCTTGAGCCAGGTGCTCTGAGGTTTTGTTTTAAAGACTTAAGTCTTTGTATTCCAGCACAAAAATGATTTTTGATACAAATCCATCTGCATATTTTCCTAAGGGGAAAAAATTCAAAACTTTCCCATTAAATTGTGAAATAAATTGATTAATAAAAAAATGCACATTCCCCATTGGGAATTAGGGCTTAATATTATCTAATGAGGTTTATTTTTAAATAATCACACAAAATGATGATGCTAAACCCAGCAGAAGCACAATTCGGATAATAAACTAAGATTAAAGACCAGATGAGTATATGGTGTTATTGAATGACTAGTGAACAGTGAAAGCTAAGATGAGCAGATAACAAAAGAGCATGCAATGATAATGTAAAGTTTTATCGGTGTAGGCAAATGTATCTGAAAATAGAATGGCATCATCTATTTCAAAGTCTATACTATTTTATCACCTATTGCAAAACATTCTGTGTATGATTAAATACTATTGGCTTTTTTCTTTCTCTTTCTCCTCTAGAACTCTAGCCCACATCCATAGGCAGAGTATTACTGTCACTGCAGACAGCCTTCTCATGTCACAGTCCTCCCAAAGAGAACCACTATTCCAACTTTTAGCACAATACTTTATTGTGCCTTTTACTGTTCTCTAAGTAAGTGGAATCGAAGTATGTACTCTTTTGTTTCTGTCTTCTTTGATTCAGCATTGTGTTTCTGAGTTTCATTCATGTTGGATGTAATTATAGTTTGCCCATTCTTATTTCTGGATAGCATTCCATTGTGTGAATATACAAATATTATTTATCCATTCTATCATATATGGATATTTGTGCTGTTATCAGTTTGGGACTATTATGAATAGGCTCTTATCTACATTCTTATGTGCATTTTGGTGACTTTCTGTAGGTATTTCTGTTGAGTACTGGAGTGGGATTCTTCAGTATGTATCGATAGGTTCCCAAAGTGATTGTGCAATTACGTTCCCATTTAGCATCATGAGAGTTTTGGATGTTCCACATCCTCTCCAACACTTGGTATTCTCTCCTTTCTTCATCTTATTCATTCTGATGTCTGTGTAAGCCACTGTGGTTTTAATTGTAATTTCTCTGATAGCTAATAATGTTTTGTGTACCTTTTATAGTTGTATCAACCATTTCGATATCTACTTTTTGTGAAGTCCTTCCTCGAGTCTTTTGTATACTCTTTTTTTGGTTGTCTATTATTACTGAGTTGCAGTAGGTCTTTGCCTTTTTTGTGGTTTATAGTTTCACATTCCTAGTGATGTATGTGATGAATAGAAGTTCGTAAATAGTCTAAGTTCTCATTTTGAATTATGATTAGCACATTTAGTGCCGTGTTGAGAATTACTGGTCTACTCCTAAAGTATAAAGATGTTTTCCAAAGAGCTTTATTGTTTATCTTTGTCATTTATACCTGTAGTCTGCTTGATTGTGTGTGTGTGTGTGTGTGTGTGGTTAAGTAGGATCAGTGTTCTTTTCTTTTTTAATATAACTATTCAAAGGACCTAGAACAATGTATGGAAAAGACTGTTTCCATGCCTCCTTGCACATCGGCTTTGTTAGAAATGAGGTAATGCACATCCTTGTACCAATGACATACTATCTTAATTACCACAACTTTATAATAGGTCCTGTTATTTGTTAGTGAAGGTCTCCAGCGTGGTTCCTTTTTTTCAGATCACCTTGGCTATTGGGGTGCCTGGATGGCTCAGTCAGTTAAGCATCTGACTATTTTGGCTCAGGTCATGATCTGAGTGTTGTGAGATTGAGCCCTGTGTTGGACTCCGTGCTCAGTGTGGAATCTGCTTCTCTCTCTCCCTCTCCCCATTGTACTCTCTCTCTCTCCTCAAATAAATAAATAAATAAAACCTTTAAAAATAAAAAAAAAAAACCACTTGGCTATTGTTAGCCATTTACATTTCTTTTTTTTTTTTTAAAGATTTTATTTATTTATTTGAGAGAGAGAGAGATCACGAGCAGGGCAGGGGGACAGAGGGAGAAGCAGACTCCCCGCTGAGCAGGGAGCCCAATGCAGGACTCAATCCCAGCACACCGGGATCATGACCAGAGCTGAAGGCAGATGCTTAACGGACTGAGCCACCCATGTGCCCAGCCATTTACATTTCTAAATGAACTTCAGATTCAGCTTGCCAATTTACACACACATACACACACCCCCCACAAGATTTTTATTAGGATGCACTGATGTTATAACCAAATTGGTTAAGAAGAAATATCTGTTATAGAAGAAAAATGCACACAATTTTCCATCTTTATCTATAGTCATTCTTTTTTTTTTTTTTATTTGACAGAGATAGAGACAGCGAGAAAGAGAACACAAGCAGGGGGAGTGGGAGAAGAAGAAGCAGGCTCCCAGCAGAGGAGCCTGATGTGGAGCTCAATCCCATAATGCCGGGATCATGCCCTGAGCCGAAGGCAGACGCTTAACAACGCTGCCACCCAGGCGCCCTATCTATAGTCTTTCTTTTGCAATGAAAGTGTGCAACTCATCCTATCAAGATATAAAGTCTATTTGCCCAACCCCTGAATCTGGGCAAGGCATAGGACTTGTTTTGGATGAAAAATACAATGGAAATGATATTGTATAGTGTCATGGTTGGGCTTTAAGCAGACTTGTGTTTATTCTCTTTCTTTTGGAGCCCTGCCAATATGAACAAACGTAGGATAACCTGCTTAATTATAGGAGACAAATGTCCCTATAACACCTGTTGCCCATATTAAAGCCAGACATTTCCCAGTATGTGAGTGAAGTTATTCAGGACCACCTAGGCTCAAATTGATCTACCAGATGATCACAGATCCATTATGAGACAGGTCAAGATCCACTGAGCATGACCTAGATCAAGAGACTTTTCGCTATGACTAGTAGAGTCACTAGTAATAATAAGTGACTGTTATTTTAAGTCACTAAATATGGGGCAGTTTCTTACACAATAATTTCTAATTAAAAAATATTTTACAATACTGTATCTTTCAATCCATGAACATAATGTATTGTTTATTTTATCATCTAAATTTCTGTCAATAGTTTTGCAATGTTTAATGTAGAGGTCCTTTGACTTTCTATTTGTTTGGTAATTTTTAATACAATTGATAATTATATTATTTTAAAATTAATTTTCTAGTTATTTCCTTCTAGTTTAAATTTGTCTTTGCATAGTGTATTCTATAATTATGCTAACTCCACTTAATTAATTTTAATAATTTATCTGGAGAGTCTTTGAAATTTTTTAATTCACAATCCTATTTTCTGAATTTAGTTCCTACCTTTCCAACCCTTAATCTTTTTTTTTTCTTTTACTTACCTTCTTGCACTATGTAAAGTATCCAGGAAAATGTTGAAAAGATCTAGTGGAAAGGGCATTTTTGTCACCTTCCCAATCTCAGAGAAAAATGTTTCAATATTTCACTATTAAATATGATGTCTCTGTAATTCATTATTAAGCTAAAAAAATTCTCTTGCATTCTACCTTGTTTTTATTTTTTTTATAAATGCTGTCTGAATTTATCAAGCACAGTAACTAAATCTATCAATGTAATCATATAATTTTTCTTCCTTTCCATGTTAACATGATGAATTAGACTGACAAAATGTAAATGGTAAATCACTCTGGCAGGCCTGAAATACATTCCACTTTTATGTCATGTATTTTTTTTTTAAATATTGTTAAGTTTTCAGGCACCTGGGTGGTTCAGTTGGTTAAGCCTCTGCCTTCAGCTCAGGTCATGATCCCAGGGTCCTGGGATGGAGTCCTGCATCAGGCTCCCTGCTCAGTGGGGAGCTGTTTCTCCCTCTGCCCCTCCCCCTGTATGTGCTTTCTCTTGCTCACTGTCTCTCTCAAATAAATTAAAATCTTACATAACCAACTAACTAACTAAATAAATATTGTTAAATGTTCTTCGTTAATTTTTTTCTAATGATTTTTATACCTTTGTTAATGAAAGAGACTGGTGTGCAAGTTCTTACTGATGTCATGTCTTTGTTAGGCTTTGGTATCAAAGTTATACTAATCTCTCTTTTTCTAATCTCCCAGAGAGTTTATACAACATCGCTGTTGTAATTTCCTTTAAGATTTAAAAGAATATCCTGTTGAAACCCTTGAACTTGGGATTTTCTGAAGTAAAAATTTATAATAAAGTAATAATTTTTAATAGTTACTAGGCTACTTAAATTATGTATTCTTCTATTGGTTGGGAAAAATTGTTTTTTTAAAATTTCTATTTCATTTAAGTTTCCTAAATTATTGGCCTTACCTGCTTAGAATATCTTCTTCTTATTTTTTTTATTTCTGTAAAATCTGTAGTGATGTTTTCACTTTTTTAATTTCTGGTATTTATAATCTGTGTTTTTCTCTTATTTCTTGATAAAGTTATGCTGAATTTGTAAATTTTGTTAACTCTTCACAGTGCCACATTCTGACTTCAAATTTTCTGTTAGAAAAATTTTTCAGGGCACCTGAATGGCTCAGTTGTTTAAGCTTCCAACTGGGTTTCAGCTCAGTTCCTGATCTCAGGATCCTGAGATGAGCCCCTGTAGGCTCCGTGCTCAGTGGGGAGTCTGCTTCTCTGTTTCTCTGCCTCTTTTTTCCTTTGCCCTTCCCCCCAACTCATGCGTGCTCTTCACTCTCTTCTCTCTAAAATAAATAAATCTTAAAAAAAAGAAAAATTTTCTATTAATTTCTACCTTTGTTTTTTATTTTTTATTTTTTAAAGATTTTATTTTATTTATTCGACAGAGATAGAGACAGCCAGTGAGAGAGGGAACACAAGCAGGGGGAGTGGGAGAGGAAGAAGCAGGCTCATAGCAGAGGAGCCTGATGTGGGGCTCGATCCCAGAACGCCAGGATCACGCCCTGAGCCGAAGGCAGACGCTTAACTGCTGTGCCACCCAGGCGCCCCTATACCTTTATTTTTATCATTACCTTTCTCCTTCATCTTGTCTTGCTTTTCTTTTTCTAGATTCTTGATAAAGATAAGATCACTGATTTTCCACCTTTTTTCTTTTCTAACACATGTATACAAGACTGCAAATCTCACTCTAGTAACTACTTTGCCTTGCATCTCACAAGTTTGAAAATGTTGTATCTTCATTATCATCCAGTTTTAATGTTTCCTTATTGCACTATGATTTCTTCTTTATCCCATGGACTATTTAGACATTATTTTGTAAATGTTAACTACTTGTGAACTTACCTTTTTTTTTACTGATATCTAACTACATTCCACTGTGATGGCAGAATATAGCCTGTCAAATTCTTTTAATATTTGTAGAGGTTTTATTTATATTCCAGTGCATGGTCACTTTTAGTAAATATTTCATGTGCAAGTATTTAATTAATGTATTTTATATTATATTATCTTTTATATATATTTATTTAAGGATTTTATTAATTCATTTGAGAGAGAGTGAGCATAAGCAGAGAGGAGAGGCAGGGCTGGGGGGAGAAGCAGATTCCCTACTGAGCAGGGATCCCAAAGCAGGGCTCAATACCAGGACTTGGAGATCATTGATAACTTGAGCCGCAGGCAGATACTTAACCATCTGAGCCACCCAGGAAACCCATATATTTTACATTTGTTAATTAGGTCAATTTTGTTAATTGTTTTGTACATCTTCTCTACCATTATAGAATTTTTTTCTGTTTTTCTATTAGCTATTTAGACAGTAATGTTAAAGTTTTCTATGACATTGAATTTATCTACTTTTTTAGTTCTTTTGGTCTTTGTAGGATATAATTTGAAGTCACAATTATTGAGTGCACAGAAATAGAATTGTGGTATCTTCCAAGTACAGATACCTCTTTATTATTAAAAAAGTGTCCTTCTTTATGTGAAGTAATTCTTCTTACTTTCTATTATACTGTTTCTGATATTAGAATGGCCACTCCAGAGGTATTTATAAGTATTGATTTGCATAGCATTTATTTTCTTTTCTTTTACTTTCAGTCTTCATATTAAAAATACGTTTATAGGGGCGCCTGGGTGGCACAGCGGTTAAGCGTCTGCCTTCGGCTCAGGGCGTGATCCCGGCGTTACGGGATCGAGCCCCACATCAGGCTCCTCCGCTATGAGCCTGCTTCTTCCTCTCCCACTCCCCCTGCTTGTGTTCCCTCTCTCGCTGGCTGTCTCTATCTCTGTCGAATAAATAAATTAAAAAATNATCTTAAAAAAAAAATACTTTTATAAAGTCTAGCAAACAGTCTTTTAACTTGAAGTATTTAGTGAATTTACCACTGTCCTGTATTCCTTGATGTTCAGTACCCTGAAAGCCAATGGTTTTCTTTCTTCCTTCCTTCTTTCCATCTTTCCTTCCTTCCTCTTTCTTTCTTTTCTTTCTTCCTGCCTTTTCAATTTTTTTATTGTTTCAGATAGGAAAGTAAATTTGATGCAGTTACTCCAGTTGGTCAAGAGTGCACATTTGTTGGTTATCCTTCACAGAGATTTATAATAAAAAGGAAAAAAGTATACATTACTCATGTAATTACCACTTCAGTTGGAGTGTCTGTCCTCCAATTTTCTTTCTCCTTCAATCTCATCTTTCTTTCCAATATCACACTGTCTTGATTATTGTAGCTTTATAAGTGTATTTTGAAGTTGAGTAGTATGAATCCTCCAACTTTGTCTTTCTCTTTCAGTACTTTGTTGGCTATTCTGGTCTTTTACCTCTCCATGTAAACTTTAGAATCAGTTTGTCAATGTTAACAAAACAACTCACTGGGATTTTTAGTGGGACTGTGTTGAATGTATAGAACAACTAGGGAAGAAATGACATCTTGACAATATTGAGTCTTCCCCTCCATGAATATCTCTCCATTTCCTTAGTTCTTTAATTTCTTTTTTTTTAATTAATTTTATTTTATTATATTATGTTAATCACCATACAGTACATCCCCAGATTCCGACGTAAAGTTTGATGCTTCATTAGTTGCGTATAACACCCAGTGCACCATGCAATACGTGCCCTCCTTACTACCCATCACCAGTCTATCCCCTTCCCCCACCCCCTCCCCTCTGAAGTCTTCAGTTTGTTTCTCATAGTCCATAGTCTCTCATGTTTCATTCCCCCTTCTGATTACCCCCCTTTTCTTTATCCCTTTCTTCCCCTACCGATCATCCTAGTTCTTATGTTCCATAGATGAGAGAAATCATATGATAATTGTCTTTCTCTGCTTGACTTATTTCACTTAGCATTATCTCCTCCAGTGCCGTCCATGTTGCAGCAAATGTTGAGAATTCGTTCTTTCTGATAGCTGAGTAATATTCCATTGTATATATGGACCACAGCTTCTTAATCCAGTCATCTGTTGAAGGGCATCTCGGCTCCTTCCATGATTTGGCTATTGTGGACAATGCAGCTATGAACATTGGGGTGCATATGGCCCTTCTCTTTACTACGTCTGTATCTTTGGGGTAAACACCCAGTAGTGCAATGGCTGGGTCATAGGGTAGTTCAATTTTTAACTTTTTAAGGGACCTCCACACTGTTTTCCAGAGTGGCTGTACCAACTTGCATTCCCACCAACAATGTAGGAGGGATCCCCTTTCTCCACATCCTCTCCAACAATTGTTGTTTCTTGCCTTGTCTATCTTTGCCATTCTAACTGGCGTAAGGTGGTATCTCAGTGTGGTTTTGATTTGAATTTCCCTGATGGCTAATGATTTTGAACATTTTTTCATGTGTCTGTTAGCCATTTGTATGTCTTCATTGGAAAAGTGTCTGTTCATATCTTCTGCCCATTTTATGATTTGTTTATTTGTTTCTCGTGTATTGAGTTTGAGAAGTTCTTTGTAGATCTTGGATACCAGTCCTTTATCTGTGGTGTCCTTTGCAAATATATTCTCCCATTCCGTGGGCTGTCTCTTAGTTTTTTTGACTGTTTCCTTGGCTGTGCAGAAGCTCTTTATCCTGATAAAGTCCCATAAGTTCATTTTATCTTTTATTTCTCTTGCCTTTGGAGATGTGTCGTGAAAAAGGTTGCTCTGGCCGATGTCATAGAAGTTGTTGCCTATGTTCTCCTCTAGAATTTTGATGGATTCCTGTCTCACATTGAGGTCTTTCATCCATTTGGAGTTTATTTTTGTGTATGGTGTGAGAGAGTGGTCAAGTTTCATTCTTTTGCATGTAGCTGTCCAATTTTCCCAGCACCATTTATTGAAGAGACTGTCTTTTTTCCACCGGATGTTTTTTCCTGCTTTATCAAAGATTAGTTGCCCAAAGAGCCGAGGGTCCATTTCTGGGTTCTCTATTCTGTTCCATTGGTCGATGTGTCTGTTTTTGTGCCAGTACCATGCTGTCTTTGTGATCACAGCTTTGTAGTACAGCTCGAAATCCGGCATTGTGATGCCCCCAGCTTTGTTTTTCCTTTTCAACAGTTCCTTGGAGATTCGGGGCCTTTTCTGGTTCCATACAAATTTAAGGACTATTTGTTCCAGTTCTTTGAAAAATGTCCTCGGTATTTTGATCGGGATAGCATTGAAAGTGTAGATTGCTCTGGGTAGTATGGACATTTTAACTATGTTAATTCTTCCAATCCATGAGCATGGAATATTTTTCCATCTTTTTATGTCTTCCTCAATATCTTTCAAAAGTGATCTATAGTTTCTAGCATATAGGTCCTTTACGTCTCTGGTTAAGTTAATTCCAAGGTAACGCATGGTTTTTGGTGTTATTGTAAATGGGATGGATTCCCTAATTTCTCTTTCTTCAGTCTCGTTATTCGTGTATAGAAATGCAACTGATTTCTGGGCATTGATTTTGTATCCTGCCACCTTACTGAATTTCTATAACTTCTAATAGTTTGGGAGTGGATTCCTTTGGGTTTTCCATACAGAGTATCATGTCATCTGCAAAGAGAGACAGTTTCTTTTATCAGAGTTTTATAGTTTTCCTCATGAAGATCTTACACATATTTTTTTTTTAGATTTATACCTAAGTATTTCACTTTGGCTGTGTAATGTAAATGGTATTGTGTTTTAATTTCAAATTTCAGTTGTTCATTGCTGTTATATAGGATAATGACTGATTTTTGTATATTAACCTTGTATCCTGAAATACTGCTGTAATCACTTAGAAATTCAAATTTTTGTCTATTTTTGGATTTTCTACATATGTCATCTGTGAACAAAGATTTTATTTCTTTCCTTCCCAGTTTATAAACTTCTAATTTCCTTTCCTTGTTTCATTGCATTAGCTAGGACTTCCAATATGGTGTTGTAAAGGAGAGTTGGGAAGGGACATCCCTGCTATGATCCTGATCTTAGTGGGAAAGTTTCAAGTTCTCCACCATTAAGTATGCTTTGTAGGCTTTGTAAATACATTTTTTTTTACCAAGCTGAGGAAGTTCCTTTTCATTCCTGCATTACTAAGAGTGTTTACCTTAAATGGGTGTTGAATTTTGTTAAATGCTTTCTCTGAATCTATTGATGTGATCATGTGATTTTTTTCTTTTTAGCCTGTTGATGTAATGGATTACATTAATTGATTTTTGAATGCAAGTATGCAAGCATAGTTAAGATAAATCCTACTTTGCTCTGGCATATAATTCTTTTACATACATTGTTAGATTCATTTTACTACTATTCTGTTGAGAATTTTTGCATCTAATTATCTGAGAGATATTTGTCTGTAGTTTTCTTGTAATTTATTTGTCTGTTTTGGTGTTAGGGTAATGTTGGCCTCATAAAATCAGTTAGGAAGTATTCATTTTGCTTCTATTTTCTGGAAGAGATTGTAGTAGAGTATTAGTATAATTTCTTCCTTAACTGTTTGGTAGAATTCACCGATGAACCCATCTGGGCCTAGTGCTTTCTGTTTTCAAAGGTTATTAATTAATTATTCCATTCCTTTAATAGACAAACACCTGTTCAGATTGTCTATTTGACCTTTTATGAGTTCTGACAGATTATGTCTTTCAAGGAATTGGTCTGTTTCATTAGGTTATGAAATTTGTGGCCATAAAGTTGTTCACAGTATTCCTTTATTAGCTTTTTAATATCTATGGGATTTGTAGTGATGTCCTGTTTTTCATTTCTGGTAGTAGTAATTTGTGCCCTCTCTCTTTTCTTCTTAGTAGCCTTGCTAGAGGCTTATCAGTTTTATTGATTTTTCAAAGAACCGGCTTCCAGTTTTGTTTGTTTCCTCCATTATTTTCCTGTTTTCAATGTCATTGATTTCTGCTCTAATTTTTATCATCTCTTTTCTTCTTCTCACTTTGGATTTATGTGCTCCTCCTTTTCTAGTTTCCTAAGGTGGACGTTTAGATTGTTGATCTTAGATCTTTCTTCTTTTCATATGTATTTGTTCAATGCTATAAATTTTTCTCTAGGTGCTACTTTTGATGCATCCCACAAACTGTGATAATTTATGTTTTAATTTTCATTTAGTTCAGAAGATTTTTAAATTTCTTTTGAGATTTTTCATTTGACCTCTGTGATATTTAAAATATATTGTTTAAGCTGGTGCAGCCACTCTGGAAAACAGAATGGAGGGGTT
This sequence comes from Ailuropoda melanoleuca, assembly GCF_002007445.2. Classification (NCBI taxonomy): domain Eukaryota; kingdom Metazoa; phylum Chordata; class Mammalia; order Carnivora; family Ursidae; genus Ailuropoda; species Ailuropoda melanoleuca. The sequence continues at coordinate 56,986,025 of NC_048231.1, forward strand.
CTTCAAAAAGTTGAAATAGAGCTACACTACAATAGAGCTACCCAGCAATTTCACTACTAGGTATTTACCCCAAAGATACAAATGTAGTGATCCGAAGGAGCACCTGCACCCCAATGCTTATAGCAGCAATGTCCACAATAGCCAAACTATGGAGAGCCCAGGTGGCCATTGACAGATGAATGGATAAAGAAGATGTAATATATATATATAATGGAATACTACTCAGCTATCAAAAAAACGAAATCTTGCCATTTGCAATGATATGGATGGAACTAGAGGGTAAACAAAATAAGTTAGTCAGAGAAAGAGAAAGATAATTACCATATGCTCTCACTCACATGTGGAAATTAAGAGACAAAACAGGATCATAAAGACAAAATCAGAGAGGGAAAAACATGAATTAGGAGACCTGAAAATATATGACTAATCAGCATATATATAAAATTATATACATATGTACATATAAATTCCCATGTCTTTGGGAATTTTCCAGCTATTATTCTATTATTGATTTCTAGCTGAATTCCATAGTAGTCTTAGAGCAGACATTTTATGATTTCTCTTCTTTTAATGTTAAGGTGTATCTTATGGCCCAAAATGTGGTCTATCTTGTTGAATGTTTCATGTGAGCTTAAGAAGAATGTGTATTCTGGGTGCCTGGGTGGCTCAGTCGTTAAGCATCTGCCTTCGGCTCAGGTCATGACCCCAGGGTCCTGAGATTGAGCCCCGCATCAGGCTCCCTGCTCAGCAGGAAGCCTGCTTCTCCCTCTCCCACTCTCCCTGCTTGTGCTCCCTCTCTCACTATGTCTCTCTCTGTCAAATAAATAAAATCTTCAAAAAAAAAGAAAAAAAAAAGAATATGTATTCTGCTGTTGTTGATGAAATAGTTCATAGATATCAATCATATCCAGTTGGCCGATGGTGTTATTGAGTTGAACTATGTCCTTATTGTTTTACTGTGAGCTGTATCTGTCCATTTCTGATACATGGGCATTAAATTTGCCAGCTATAATAGTGAATTAATCTATTTTTCCTAGTAGTTCTATCAGTTTTTGTATCACACATTTTGACACTCTGTTGTTAGATGCATACATGTTAGGATTATTATGTATCCTTGGAGAATTGATCCCTTTATCATTTTGATCCCTTTATCATTATGTAATGCCCTCTTTATCTCTGATAACTTTCTTTGGTCTAAAGTCATATCTCTGTCTAAAATTAATATAGCTACTTCTGCTTTCTTTTGGTCAGTGTTAGCGTGGTATATCTTACTCTATTTACTTTGACTATATATGCATCTTGTTTCTTGTAGACAACTTATAGTTGGGTATATCTTGAAGTTGTACTTTTCATATATAGCTATCAGTCTGGCCTGTTTTGTATCTTCCATGTCTCTGTTTAACATTTATTCTTTTCTCTAGCTTTTTAAACATATGAAACACAATTATAATAATTGTTGTAAAATCCTTGTCTACTAATTCTATCATCTATATCATTTCTAGGTTAGTTTCAATTGAGTAATTTTTCTTCTAATTAAGAGTTGTATTTTCCTGCTTCTTTGCCTGGCTAGTAACTTTTGATTGGATGCTAAATATTATGAATGTTAACTTGTTGGTTGCTGTATATTTTTGTATACCTATATTTTGTATTCTTGCACTTTGTTCTGGGATGAGTAAAAGTTATTTAGAAACCACATGATGCTTTTGGGTTTTGCTTTTAAGCTTTGTTAGAGAAACCACAGCAACATTTAGTCAAGGATTAGTTTTTCCCACTTTATAGTATTTTTTACTTTATAGTATTTATAAAGTATAAATAATTTATACTCTACCAAATGCTCAGTGAATTTTGATATTTTCCACTTTTACTATTTGGAGCAGGCACACTACTCCTGGTCTTATGTCAGCTTTAAGCACTGTTTCCTCTTTTTCCAGGCTTGAGTAGTTTCCTCAGCAAATGCACCCGTCAGTACGAATCTGAATCTCTGAGGGCACTCTCTGAATCTGCACAGTCCTCTCTCTGTGCACTTCTTGCCCCTCCATTACTCTTTGCCAAAAAATTTCCAAACTCTTGGCTGTCTTTTCCACTTGGGCTCTACTTGATTTCTTCCTGTTCATGAAGTGGACTTAGAAGTTTCTTCAACCAGCAGCTCAGGCAATTTTATGTCTCACCTCATTTGTTTCCTTTATTTCCAGGATCACTTAATGTTGTTGCTAGGTTTCCAATACCATGAAGGACATTGTTTCATATATTTGGTTTCTTCTCCAGTTTTTTTAGGCAAGAGGTAAATCCAGTCCCTGTTACTCTGTCTTTCCTAGAAGTATATTTTTTAAGTTATATAATTTAGTCACAAGTAAAATTATTACTAAAAATAAGAGGACTTAACAAAGTCAAAGGTTACCATAGTGACTGATGGGACATTGTGACTGCCCCACTTTTGTAGACACTGTGACCACTGTTTTCAATAAGAAGAATGGTTGCAACTAACTTGCAAATGTAAGGAGCAATTAACAAGCAAAGAAGAGCTATAGAAGCTGTCATATTAAATGGAAAATGGAGACCAGACTTGAAAAAGTCCTTAGGAAAAAAAAAAGAAAAAGAAGGATATAAACCATGTTAGCAAAACTAAATATAGCTCATTTCATGAACATAAGTGAAATTTAACTTAGGCTATTTCTTATAAATGTCTCTGATAATCATAAGAGAAACTTAAATCATCTTCCTAAAATTGGTATAAAATAATCACTTTTAAACAATCCCCCTGCTACCTGGAAACCTCCACTGTACTCACCAGCCATTGTGAAGAGTTAAACAACTTCTTCATTTGCACTTTATAACCCATCCTGCGATGTCAAGACCCTGAGCTTCACATCAGCTTTAGATTCAAAAGCTCCCAGTTCTTTGGATTTGAAAGCAAACTGTTCTTACATGCACAATAAATTCTCACTAATTACTATTTTACTGACCTGGTGATTTTAATTTTGCTATTTCTGGATTTTTGACAACACTAAATAATCAGGGATGAACTGTGCTAGATATTGCCAGTTTTAGTACCTAGCACCATCCCTTCTTTCTAATTTGTCCCTTATATCTTATGTGCTAGGAGACTAAGGTGCTATTGTTAGCAATGTTCCAGGGTAGGGTCAGCCAATGAAGCACTTTCACAAGATTAGATGGGAGATGGAAGCTAGAAGTCATTATTTTTCCTCAGATTCTAACAGTAGTCTAGTGTGCATGGATCATTCACGTGGTAACTCAGGAGAAGTGAAACACGGCCAGGCAACCTGGGCTTTTCTATAGCTGTGCAGCAACAGGAGGCATATGCAAAAGGCTCCAGTGGACACAGATCTTCATTTCAAGTCATGATGCCATTTTCCTCCCATTTGTTCCTCTAGTATTTCTAACAAATTTCCAGCCTAATAATCTATATGAAATACTTCTCTCATCAAAATACCTATAGTGCTTTCTGTTTACTGGCTGAATTCTGCCTGCTGTAGTAATCCATTAATATATGATGAATTGATAAATAAGTGAGAAATAAATAGATAAATTATAAGAAATAAGGAGAGAGAAGAGAATGGAAGGAAAGGAAACATGGGAAAGATTGGGAAAAAATAATATAAAGGGAATTTGTCTCATACCATTGATTTTTGAAGTATTTTTCAAGTATCTTTTCTGATAATGCTTATTTTGGTGTGGGCGGTCACAACAAAGTATTGATAATTCTATAATAGCTTGAATTTCTCTTTTCTATGCTAAGCCTATTAGTTTAAAAAAATGCTGTTTTTGGATTTGGTAACTCCCTAACAATCAAACTTCTCATGGAAAATGGCAATTTCACAAACGAAACCAAAATGCTATTTTATTAAAGTTGCTGATATATTTTAGAAACTCCATAATAGTATATATTATGGTTTGCATCCCCCAATTACTCCACTGCTTTTCAGTTATCTCCAGTAACTAACACACACAAAATACCACATGCATCAAAAATAACATCAGAGATATTTCTATTTGCCATTTAAACCTTTGATTTCTTCATGTAGAGAGAGTGTCTTGTAACAATCATAAATGTTAGGTACAGACAAGGTGCTTCTGTATTCTTTCCCGCTGGCTTTTGTTTGATGTCCTATGTTCATTCCATTGACCTTTACAAGCCACAGTTTTTCATGTGATTTCAAAGGACTTTGGTTTTTACACTGTTTCTTTTTTCATTATCAAATGAGCTAATAATCAAACATGCAGATTTATAGACATACAATTAAATGCAAGGTTCAGCAGTAGAGACTCCCACTTTATCGAGCATAGCCTGACTTATTTGCCAAAGTGTTTTTAATTCTTTTTTTAAGATTTTATTTATTTATTTGAGAGACAGAGTGAGGGAGAGCACGGAGGGGGGGAGGGGGGGCAGACAGAGAGAGAGAAGCAGGATCCCTGCTGAGCAGGGAGCTCTATGTGGGGCTCAATCCCAGGATCCCAGGTGCATGACCTGAGTCTAAGGCAGATGTTTAACTGAGCGAGCCACCTAGGTGCACTGGTGTCTTTACTTTGTACCTGAGATTATCATTTAAGTAAAATCAAGATTGCTTCCTCTTTCCCCTCCCTTCTCCCCTCCTTCCTTTCTCTTCATTTGCTTTGCAATATAATTTTTAAATAGATGAAAAATATGCACATTGCAAAAATTTAAATCTTGCCTTTGCCAGACAGATAGATAGATGAATGGAGAGATGGTAGATAAATAGCTAAATGGATGGACAGATCAGATAGATTAGATAGATAGATGATAGATAGATAGATAGATATAGATGATAGATAGATAGATGATAGATGATAGATAGATAGATAGATAGATAGATGATAGATGATAGATAGATAGAGATAGAAAAATTTAAACTCTCTCTATTCTTTGCTTTTCTCTCTCTAGTGGGGACTATTATGTCTACCAAAACTGTTTTTCAAGACTGAGGCAATCATTCCTCTAGGGACTGGAGTGCTGGATGCTGAGAGCTCACAACTGAGTCCTTCCCCAGGAACTGCCCTTGGGCAAAAAGAATTTTCTTGCTAAATGTTAACCCCTATTCAAGGGCAGTCCACATGCAATGGCTGCTCAATGTGGATGAAGGGTAAAAAGGCAAAGGGTCTTACCTCAATCCAGTATCTCTAAAAGGTCATCCCACCTACAGAGCTTTCTAGGAGACCATCTGAAGTCAGTTGCAACTGGATCAGAGCTCAATTTTGCTCTTTGCCTAAGCCTGCTTCACTCATTCCTTTCCCACTGTTGTTTCTGGGAGAACACCCCTAATAAACCACCAGCATGTAAGTTTTCATTTTGTAATCTGTTCCCTACGGAAACCAAATTATGAGGACTAGTACCTGAAGTGAACCGCAGAAGCAGACTCTAAGATGGAATTCTGGAGTGGGTCACTCATTGGCCAGCAGTTAAAACACCATCATTGGTGAAACTGGAGTCCTGATAGCTTCTGGCTTCCTGAAGTAAATCAGTAAACTGAGATAATCTGTAGTGAGTCAGTTCAACCAGTGGTGAACTGAGAATGGGGCACTGGTAGAAAGAAGTGTATCTGGGGTCATTTGAGATGCTGGGAGGCAGAGAGTTCTAATTATAAGGATTATGGGATTGGGAGCTTCTTATTGGGAGCTACTGAAACATAAGATTAGTCACCAATTTAGGCAAAGTATGCAACCCCAAGGGCTTTCTAGGCAACATCTAAAAGCTTTCCTATCCTGTAGGCAGAGGGCAGGAAAGGCTGAGGATCAGAAGAATTACATAATTACAAGGATGAAAGAGAAGACTGAATTCTCAACTTCTGCAAGTCTGCTACTCCAAAACAACAGCCCTGATTGAAACCAGCGTGGTCTGGACATTCTGGAGAAGATCATTGATCCTCTGTTATCAATGGCATCATATTACTGGATCAGCTGAATAAAAAAGAGGCAACTGAGTTCAATATGGATAAACCCTTTGTGCTATTCAACACATCTATGAAGTTTTGAGGAGTCCAGTAGCCTGGAGCATGCTAACGCTGCCCCTCTAATAGACATATTATTTCATCTTGCGTTGCCTGTCACTAAAACTGAGGCAAGAAGACCAACAGGCCTCTTTGGGTTCTGTAAGCAACATTTCCCACACTTGGGAATGCTGTTCCCATTCAAGAATGTCAGGGAAGGCGGCCAGGTTTGAGTGGGTCCTCGAGCACAAAAGACCACTAAGCAGGTCCTAAATGCAGTACAAGCAATCATGCCACTTAGGTGATATAATCCAATAGACACAATGGTATCAGAGGTCAACGTGATAGTAGAAGACACCATGTAAAGACTATGGCAGGTCCCAGGCCATGCATCACAGTATACAAAAAATATATATTCCTAGTATATCTGCAGCATAGATTCATAGTAATGGAGTCAGTAAATCAATGTGCATACAGTTTACCATTTTTACATCAACTACGAAGTATTTAATAATACAAGAAGTTATAAAGCATAATAAAATGGAACCCTAAACCCACCCTTGCCTAATAAACTCCCTGAATAATTCTCTGAGTACATCCCCTCTCTACTTAAGAGAGAAAACCAGTATCTTTCACATCATTTCAATGCATTTCTTCATACTTTCACTACATATCACTAAAAATAAATATTATTTTTGTGTTTTTACATTTTATATAAACAGTGTCAACTGTCATTGACTCTTCATCAACTTCTATTTTTGCACAAGATGATGTGTGTAAGATTCAAACGTTGACCTGTAGTCCCGGTTTTTTTCATTTTTATCACTTTGTAATATTCCATTGCACTAAAAATGTCATAATTTACTAATCCATTCTCCTATTGATAGAAATATGAGTTGTGTACATTTTTTCCTATTAACATAAAATGCTTTTATGAATATTCTTAATGTGTGCATATATTCATCTTTTACAGGCAATATCACATTGGCCTCCAAAGTCAGACACATTATGCTCCTACTAAATGCTGGGAATATAATTCTAGGTTAATTTGGGGGGTTTTTTTAGCTTAAGTTTTTGTTTTAATTCCAGTTAGTTAACATACAGCGTTATATTAGTTTCAGGTATACAATATGGTGATTCAACACTTCTATACGTCACCTGGTGCTCATTGTGACAAGTGCCCTCCTTAATTTCCATCACCTATTTAACCCATTCCCCCACCCCCTCCCCTCTTGGAACCATCAGATCATTCTCTATACTTTGAATCTGTTCCTTGCTTTGTCACTCTCATTTTTTTGCTTTTGCTTGTTTTGTTACTTAAATCCCACATATGAGTGAAACCATATGGTATTTCTCTTTCTCTGACTGACTTATTCTCTGACTTTGCATTATACTCTCTAGCTCCATCCATGTTGCAAATGGCAAGATTTCATTCTTTTTTATGGTTGAATAGTATTCCATTGTATATATACACACCACCTCTTCTTTATCCGCTCATCAATCAGTGGGCACTTGGGCTGCTTTCATATCTTCGCTATTATAAATAATGCTGCTATAAACATAGGGGTGCATGTATCCCTTTGAATTAGTGTTTTTGTATTTTGGGGGGTAAATAGTAGTGTGATAAGTGGACTGCAGGGTAGTTCTATTTTAAACTTTTTAAGGAAACTTCATGCTGTTTTCCACAGTGGCTGAACCAGTTTGCATTCCCACCAACAGTGCCCAAGGATTCCTTTTTCTCCACATCCATGCCAACACCAGTTGTTTCTTGTCTTGTTGATTTTAGCCATTCTGTGTAAGGTGCTATTTCGTAGTTTTGATTGGCATTTCCCTGATGATCAGTGATGATGAGCATCTTTTCATGTGTCTGTTGAGCATCTGTATGTCTTCTTTGGAGAAATGTCTGTTCATGTCTTCTGTCCATTTCTTAACCAGATTATCTGTTTTTTGGGGTATTAAGTTTGGTAAGTTCTTTATATATTTTGGACACTAGCCTTTTATCTGATATGTCATTTGCAAATATCTTCCCCCATTCTGTAGGTTGCCTTTTAGTTTTGTTGATTATTTCCTTCCCTGTGCAGAAGCTTTTTATTTTGATGCAGTCCCAATAGTTTATTTTTGCTTTTATTTCCCTTCCCTAAGGAGACATATCTTGAAAGAAGTTGCTATGGCTGATGTCAAAGAAGTTACTGCCTGTGTTCTCCTCTATGATTTTATGGTTTCCTGTTTCATATTTAGGTCTTTCATCCATTTTTAATTTGTTTTTATCTATGGTATAAGAAAGTGATTCAGTTTCATTCTTCTGAATGTTGCTGTCCAGTTTTTCCCAACACCATTTGTTGAAGAGACTTTTTTTTTCCTTTGGATGTTCTTTCCTACTTTACTGAAGATTAATTTCCCATATTATTGTGGGTTTATTTCTGGTTTTTTTCTTCTGTTCTATTGACCTGTGTGTCTGTTTTTGTGCCAATACCACACCATTTTGATTACTACAGCTTTTTTTTTTAATGATTTTTTATTATATAATGTTAGTCACCATACAGTACATCCCCGGATTCCGATGTAAAGTTCGATGCTCCATTAGTTGCGTATAACACCCAGTGCACCATGCAATACATGCCCTCCTTACTACCCATCACCAGTCTATCCCATTCTCCCACCCCACTCCTCTCTGAAGCCCTCAGTTTGTTTCTCAGAGTCCATAGTCTCTCATGTTTCATTCCCCCTTCTGATTACCCCCCCTTTCTTTATCCCTTTCTTTCCCTACCGATCATCCTAGTTCTTATGTTCCATAGATGAAAGAAATCATATGATAATTGTCTTTCTCTGCTTGACTTATTTCTCTTAGCATTATCTCCTCCAGTGCCGTCCATGTTGCAGCAAATGTTGAGAATTCGTTGATTACTACAGCTTTGAAATGTAACTTGAAGTCTGGAATTGTGATGCCGCTAGCTTCACTTTTCTTTTTCAAGATTGCTTTGGCTATTTGGGGGTTTTCTGTGGTTCCCTACAAATTTTAGGATTGTTCCAGTTCTGTGAAAAAACTGTTGGTATTTTATAGGGATTGCATTAAATGTATAGATTGCTTTGATAGTATAGACATTTTAACAATATTTGTTCTTCCAATCCATGAGTATGGCATGACTTTCCATTTCTTTGTCTGATGGTTATTTTTTTCTTCCAAGATGTTGAAGACACTGCTCCACTCCATTGTTCTTCAGAAGTCTGGGCTCTTTCTAAAAGTCTCTTCTCTCTGTTTGTTTTTAAGTCTTCTCATTTGCTTTGAGTTTCAAAATAACTACAATGTAAATGTAGTGTACATTTAAATACTACAATGTATTTTAAAATGATTCATTTTCTTTTTCTGCTTGGGTTTTATTGTGTTTACTGAATCTAAAGATTTGTGTCTTTCATCGGTTCCAGAAAATTCTCTAGTGTTACACTTCTAATAGCTTTCTTCCTTAATCTTTATTCTCTTCCTCTGAAATATCAAGAAAGGTAGATTATATGCTCTCACTTTAATTCCAGTTTGCCTTACCTCTCATATTATCTATTCCTTATCTCTCTGTATTATATTTTGCTTCAGTTTACAAATCTATGCTTCAGTTTATAAATTGTCTTCAATTTTGTCTATTCTGATATTTAACATTCTTTTAGCATTTGTAACAATGTCAGCATTGGTTATATCTAGAAATTATACTAAGTTTTCTTCAAATCTTTATTTAAAAACAGTATCATATTTTGTGCTCATTTTTTTATTCCTTTCTGCTTTGAAACATATTAAGCAAATTTGTCTTATGTCTTTATTCAGTAATTCTTTTATCTGGTGTTGTTAGGGGTCTAATTCTGCCTTTTTACTTCTGTGGTCACTGATGGTAGTTTCTGTCTTATCATTTTAGATTATAATATCAACTTCATGTGGAACTTACAGATGGGAAGTTTCTTTGTGCCTCTGTTTGACAGAGATTTTCTTTGACTATAGCCAGGCACCCAAAGATACTACCAAACAAAGACCACTTTAAGGTAAATTCTCAGATTGGGATTTTCTGGACCACCCAATACATTCGGATCCCCAAATTATATAAGCACAGGCTTATCAATACAATTTCTTTTTTTTTTTAAAGATTTTATTTATTTATTTGACAGAGATAGATACAGCCAGCGAGTGAGGGAACACAAGCAGGGAGAGTGGGAGAGGAAGAAGCAGGCTCATAGCGGAGGAGACTGATGTGGGGCTCGATCCCATAACGCTAGGATCACGCCCTGAGCCGAAGGCAGACGCTTAACCGCTGTGCCACCCAGGCGCCCCTATCAATACAATTTCTTAGAGTTTTTGCTGTTTGTTTTGCTTTCACTGAAAGACCAGGATAAGACTGTCAAGTTTCCCTGTCTTCTCTTTTTCTGGTACCTGGAATTTTTCTAGTCTGCCACCAACATTATAGATTTTTAAGGGCTCTAGTTTAAGCAGAAACCTCAATCTCCATTCATCTCCTTATAATGACCTCTACATGGCTATCAACCCAATGCTCTAGGGTACTGAAATTGGCAGATACTCTCAGGACAACCTTGACAACACTTGCTTGCCATTCTGGTTTTCTGTTCTCTCTTCATGTATGGTCTCCGAGCATTTCCATTTCACTCTTCTTATTCCAGCTGTTCATTTTAAAGGACATATGTTATAGCTTATCCAGCGGGTCTAAATATTATGCAGTGGGACAGTTTCCAGGATATCTAACATGCCATATTGATAAATAGATGTGTACCTATAAATTTTTGATTTGGAGGGATGATAATAAGTTGTTTTCCAAGTGGTTGCTCCTAATTATGGTCCTCAAATGGAAAATAAATTGACATACATTATACTTCTCATTTCAAAAGTATATAATTTAAAAAGTTTTAACATATGTATTCACTCCTGAGGCCATTAACACATTCAAGATAATGAATATTTCCATTACCCGCATAAGTTTGACTGTTCCACATTTTGCAATTTTCTCCAGTTCATCATGTAGAAGATTTGTTTTGTTTTTTAACTTAGATTATTGTCCTTCTTACTATAAAAAACTTCCCATTTCTCTGCTAATAAAGACAAATTCAAAGATTATTTATGAACTCACTTAAATTTTCCAATTTTTTTATGATTTCATTTTTATACATTTACATTTTTACATTACAATTTTTACAATTCTTTTTTGGCAAAACATTCTATATTAGTGACAAACCAGATTTTTAAGTCAAAGACATGGGAACAAACAGTTTCATTTAACACAAATTACTGAATTAATTCCAAATTAAATGAGTTGCCTCTTCTGTAGTATTGGCTATCAAACCATAGAAGAGGTTGTAGAGGGTCCCGTTTCTCTTAGCAACTTCGTGAAGAATAGATTATTTTAATTCTAATTTGAGATACGTGTTTGGAAGCCTTTCTTTCCATATACCATTCATAAAGTTTGATTATCAAATCTTATTTTAATTAATTGCCTAGTTAATTGCTATTTTATTTCTTAATTGAAAACTTAGTTTGATCAAGATTACAGAAAAAGGCAAAAAAAAAAAAGAACAACGTAATAAAAAAATTAAAGGCTCATCGCAGTTTAAACTATACCAACTAAGCAATGACATGTGAGAAAATGTGTCTCTTAGTTTCTAGTTTTTTATTTGAAGGTGATTATTTCCAAAATGACTTCTTTTAAGCATATTTTTACAACTCTTTTAAGCCCTGAGTGTTACCTACTCCAGCACAGGTAGGGACTTTACCATTTCAGTATGTTCTGATTTATCAGAAGTGGCATACAAACTTTTAAATGGGTAGTACGTCTAGCCCAGTTAGTGTTCTCATCTTTAGTTTAATGAGTCTACTAGTAAATACACCCAGACACATTTTAGTTTCATGTTTCCTTCCTTGAGCAGGAGGGAGTGGGCATGGTGGGGCAAGTTATGTAGAACTAGTGAAATGTTAGATGCAGGGAGAAGATAAGTGGACAGTTGAAAAACCTCAATCACACTGGAGCAGAAGGTTATTAACTTGTGGAAGGAAATGAATTTCCTCCGACTATTTGGTCCAGAAGGTGGGAGATGGAAGGGCACTAAGGAAAATGGAACAGTGAAAAAAAATAATGGAGGAAGAACTGGTGAGACTAGGTAAGAAATTAAATAAAGAAGATGTGGTCCATATATACAATGGAATATTACTCAGCCATCAGAAAAGATGATTACCCAACATTTACATCAACATGGACAGAACTGGAGGAGATTATACTAAGTGAAATAAGACAAGCAGAAAAGACAATTATCATATGGTTTCACTTTTTTGTGGAGCATAAGGAATAGCAGGGAGGTCATTAGGAGAAGGAAGGGAAAAATGAAGGGGGGGAGGGGAGAAGGGGAGAGGAACCATGACAGACTATGGACTCTGGGAAACAAACTGAGGGTTTTAGAGGGGAGGAGAGTAGGGGGATGTGTTAGCCCGGTGATGGGTATTAAGGAGGGCACATATTACATGGAACACAGGGTGTTATACACAAACAATGAATCATGGAACACTACATCAAAAACTAATGATGTACTATATCGTGACTAACATATCATAAATATATATATATAAAACAAAATTAGGAGGGATATTTTAAAACAAGAAAAACCAAACAGAAGATACATGGGGAATAAAAAGGGAAAAAGAGTTAAGTGGTGTGTTGAAAGCCTACAAATCAAAAAGCGAAGATAGAAAAAGACAAAAAGCATTAAGAGAGAAAGGAAAAAAGAATTGGAAGGAAAAGCAGTATGGATAAGAGGATAAGAAAGCTGAAAGGGGAGAAAGAGTGTGTGTAGGGACTGGTGGTTGCAAAGAAGGACACAGACTTACAGCATTTGTATAATTCCCTCTAGTCTGTGGGTTTCACCTTTGTTTACAGATAAATGTATTGCAACATGATAAACATGCCAGCCACTTCATTAACAGAGCACCCATAGGCAGTATTTTAAGGAAAGAATGTTACAAGATCATCCTTACAAAGTAATTTTTTAAAATTATAGCCAGTAAATACTGATTTCTTTTGTTTTTGCTTGACCATAGAAACACTGTTTTATGCTAAAAGGAATTTTTAACTCACTTTAAATCCTAAGCACTACAGAACAAGATTCTTTTTTTAATAAAAAAAATATGTATTTTTAGGGGCTCCTGGGTGGTCTTGGTCAGTTAAGTGTCTGCCTTTGGCTCAGGTCACGACCCCAGGGTCCTAGGATCAGCATATGGCTCTCTGCTCAGCAAGGAGCCTGCTTCTCCCTCTCCTTCTGCCTGCTATTCTGTCTACCTGTGCGCTCTGTCAAATAAATAAATAAAATCTTTAAAAAAAAAAAAAATGAAAAGAAAAGAAACAGCTCTGGCCAAGATGAGCACTGGTCTTGGTGAGAATCTTCTGTTTAAAAAAAAAATGTACTTTTAAATTTAAAACTACATAATTTCGTTTAGCTTGGCTACTGCACTGATACTAATAAAATAAAAACCTGCATTTTCTTTCTTCTGTGAATCGCCTATTCAAATCCTTGGCATGTTTTAGCCAGTGATAGAAGAGGAGAAGAATGTATGCTTTTAACATGAGAGTAAATGTTAAAAGAACTCATAAGAAATGGGTGATCTTTTCCCGTTAGATTTCTGGTACAAGATTTGTTTTTGCTGCAGCAACTATCTGTTATCGAGAAGACATACGTAGAAAGGCACATCCGCGTTGTCTTTGCATTATCTAGGTGTGCTCAATTCACAAAGCAGCTATACGTATACGTTGTAAATACACATCACCAAAAATAAGCCCTGTTTCTTCATAAATTTCATAAAAGGCACCAGAAATATGTTCTCTTCAGAGAAGGATAGGAAACTAACTTCTAATTTTGGGTAGTACATAGGTACAGGGCTATTTTGCCTCATTGCCTGCATTACTGAGTTTTAAGCCATATGTTCCTGGCTTTAGTTCACAATATTTACACCACTGGTGAGATGATAAAATCTGAGCACAGTGTGTCCTATTCAGACTTCATCCAATAACTCATTTTTATTTCAGAATATATTCATCACATTAAGTCATATGATTTAAGGAAAGTTTTTTTAAGCCTGGCAGAAAAACTATTCTGAGCTGAGATTACAGAAACAAAGTTTTCCTCTTCTATTTGTGCTAAAATGAATTAAAATTATAGTATCGAGAATAGAAGCAACATTTATGTATTAATATATTTTTGTCTTTCCTAAAGTGTAGGATTTGAATATATTTCTTATTCTGGGTTCTGGCATCTGAATTATTTCCTCCCCTACGCATTTCCATATCCCACACACATCCTCTAGCCCTCATGTTCCACTTAATTGGAAGCGAGAATGCAGGAAAACCAAGTGACATTCTTGTATCCATGTGGTCCTCTACTACCAGCTCCAGAAAGAGACACAGATGCCCTGACAGCAGTCTGGCCCAGAGTCTTCTCCATTCATCCACGGCAATATGGTGCATGAGCAATTGCTCTGTTTCAGATCACAGAAACTGAATTATCTTTGGAATTAACAGGTAGCATCATCTCCACCACCATTTATTTTTCACCCATTACCTAACTTGAAAACTTGTAAAGATTGAAGCCTATGGATGAATGTAGTCAGCAACAACATGAATCTACAATTTCAATCTCTTCACTGCACAGTCTGCCTTTTAAAAACTTGAATTAATGTCATGGATAGTCTAAGTTGATTTTTAAGTATCATTATATATATTATATATTGTTATGTGTATATGTCATTATAGATCATCATTTTCATATGTCATTATATATGAAATCACACTGGTCTCTCTGAGAACCTCTACATGAACTACCAGTATTTCCAAGTCACAGAATTTTAGGAGATGGAAGCGATTTACAAGTTTTGCAAATCAGGTTTCAAAAGAAAACTTGTCAGACTAGTAGTTAGCTCAAATGAATTCAAATCCAAGACTCCAAATTCTTATTCCAGTGCCCTTTGCATCTGACCACATGGCCTTTTCCTACCATCTAGAAGGTAAACTGTTTGAAATATGAATCATTACTGCCTGTTGATTTTATTGAACTCAATGTAAGACAGGTTTTTAAATCTAATTAGTAAGTTTTAATAAATCATTATTAATAATATTAAGTTCCCTTATTAGACAGTAACTTAAAATGATCTTCTGTGTCATATTTAGAGTTATCACTTAATTCATCCGGCTTCTGACCAAGCAGTTCTCATCATTACTCTAGTGTCTATACGCAAATGATAGCAGTAAAAAAACAAACAAACAAACAGGGAGCAGAAGGTGAAAGATAAAGAGCTGAGGATAATTGGGGAGACCATACGATAGTGTTATTCATGAAAATCATAAATCCTCATGTCAAATCACATCTGTATTCTAGTCCTGGTTCCCCCATTTACTGGTTGTACCAACTTTGCTTAATTACTGAGCATCTTAGAACCTCAGTTCCTCAGGTCTGACTGGGGGCAATAATAGTACCCACCTCAGAGTGTTGTGAGTACTAAGCAAGAAAGAGTATACAATACTTCCTACAGTACCTGGAACTTTATGAACACTCAACAAAAGTTGGCCAAATCTGAATATCTCCATGGAGAATAAGAATTTTTTAAAAAGGTCACATGTGGGAACTATTAAGAAATCCCCTCACCCAGGTGTGTTCCAAAGACAAGCCTTTTGTAGAACAGCCATAAGGACCTTTATAGGGGATCTTCATCAGTCAACCATCCCAGAGGTCATCAGCTCCAGGTGAATGAATCACCTCTCTGGTTATTTCAATGAAGAAGAACCTTGGAAAGAGCATTTTCTTCCCCCCTGCAAGCCTGGAAGCAGATTGTCATGTACCTCATGGCTAAAAAGAGAAGCCAAGATGGGAAAGTGCTCAGTTTGATTAAGCTTATTTAGTGACTCATCCCTGAACAGTTGTGCTTATATCAACATTTTATATATCTGAAATGCACATACAAATGCACACAGATGGGGTGAGCATATGTACACACATGGGCACAGACACATGTACACAAAGCGTCGACCTCTTTTAATGACAATGGAAAACATTTAGATATCCCTAAAGAAAAACAGAAATTTCCTTTACTTTCTGGAATTCATCTTCAGATTTGGGGAGAAAGATTTACTTTCCAAATTATGTTTTGCTTTCCACAAATATTTGCTTTCCCTGGGCACAGAACTAACAAAATAGTGCAATCATCCTGGACAGCAAGAAGAAGACAATTTAAATTAAATATTTAAGATTGGCTCTGTACTCACGGATGGCAGAGACAAGCTATTGTCCCTGCTGTATCTATCCCCTACACTTAGCACAGTGACATGTCATTAAAAATTTTAGTAAATGAACAAAGATGGATAAGTTTCCAAGTGAACCTCAGTATATATTAATTTTGAGTGAGAAAAGTAGTATCCTCTCTACTGTCTAGAGTCAACATTCATAATCCTTCTTTCTATGTCTGGCTTATTTCACTTAATATATTGGCCTCCAGGTCAATCAGTGTTGTCACAAATGTCAGGATTTCCTTCTTTTTCATGCGTGAAAAATATTTCAAATTTCTTTATCCACTTATGCATTGATGAACACTTAGGTTGATTCCATAACTCGGCTACTGTGAACAATACTGCAGTGAATGGGGAAGTGCAGACCTCTCTTCAAGATATTTATGTTATTTCCTTTGGATATATATCCAGAAGTGAGATTGCTGGATTACACAGTAGTTCTAATTTTTATTTTTTAGGTTCCCTTTTCTTCACATGTTCAACAATATTTGTTATCTCTTTTCTTTTTGATGATAGCCATTCTGACAGATTTGAGGTGATATCTCATTGTAGTTGTGATTGGCATTTCCCTGTTGATTAATGATGTTGAGTATCTTTTCATATACCTGTTGGCCATTTGTGTATCTTCTTTAAAAAATGTCTCCTCAGGTCCTTCATCCATCTTTTAATGGAGTTATTTGGGATTTGGGTTTGTTTTGTTGTTGTTGTTGCTGTTGTTGTTTTGCTGAATTGTGTAAGCTCCTTATATATTTTGGATATTTACCCTTAAAAGATATATGATTTACAAATATTTTCTCCATTCCTTAGGTTGCTGTTTGCTTTGCTATGCAGAATCTTTTTACTTTGATGTAGCCCCAACTTGTTTAGTTTTGCTTTTGTTCTCTGTGCTTCTGTTATCACATACAAAGATTTATTGCCAAATACAATATCAAGGAGCTTTCCCCCTCTTCCAGGAGTTTCTAGAGTTTCAGGTCTTACCTTTTAAGTCTTTGATTCATTTTGAGTTGATTTTTATGTATATATTTCATTTCTTTGTGAAAAATCATTTTCATTTTTTTCTGTCCTGTTAATGTTAAGGAATTTTCTTCATCCTTGCTCTTCTAGCATTTCACCACGTTGTATTCAGGTAAAATCACGCATTCGATCAATAGTTACTGAGTACCTACATAGGGTTACTGGAGATTTAGCAGAGAAAAATATAGATCCAATCCATGTTCTCATTATATTTGAACTAGATAAAGGGGATTTTTAAAAAATCACACAAAGAAGTTCATTTCAAACAGTAATAAATGCTATGAAGAAAGTAAAACAAAACAGAGAGCAAATGTTTAGGAAGAATGATCATTGAAGGCCTCCCTGGGAATTGACATTTTATCAAAAGCCCCATCAATGGGGTGAAGACATGGGACTGCAGCAGTTTAGGAAAAGGCCAATAAGGTTAGAGTACTATGAATAAGGGGAGCTTGATATCAGAGTTATGGGCCCTGGTAAAGAATTTGAATTTTATTCTGAGCATGAGGGAAAACCATTGAAGGATTTTAAGAGGTAGTTCAGAATCAGAATGATCAGAATTATGCTTTAAAAACATGTCTTTTTATACTCCTCAAACTGAACAGGACTAGGAGAAAACATATAACCATACTAGAGCTTTGATTTTAAATTCACAGCCATAAACTTAATGCTACCCACAAATTATATATTTCCTTGATCCATTTTCTCTCCCACTCTTTTAGATAACTTCCTCCTCTATCATCAAATCAATAATCCTCCCTCATTCCCACTCAGCTGATGACCTATCCATCTCACCAAGAAAACTGAAGCCATCAGAGGAATGCTTCCACAGATTTTCCCAACCCCATGAATGCAGCTATTAGCATCAGTATTCTCTCTCCGCTATCATCTCTCCTGTTTAGAGACACTGCCCATACGGCTTCATTAAACTAACTCTTTATTTATACTCTAAATTCTATTTTCTCTCATCTGTTCATGGATGTCACATAAACATGTTTGCCTCTCTTACAGTCTCCATTTTTCCTTTCTCTAATGGAATATTTCCATCAGCATATGTATATGATGTTAACTTTCCCATCTTAGGAACTCTCTTGACTCCACTTCCTCTACCATCTACTACTCTGTTTTTCTGCTTCCCTTTGCAGCAAAATTCCCCAAAAGATTTGCCTATACTGGCTTCCTCCAGTTCTTCTCCTAGTCACTCTTATATCCCTTCTAATCAGATACTCACTTCCCCACCATCACTATTTTGAAACTACCCTTTTTAAGGTAACCTGTGATGTCCACATTTCTAAATCCAGTGTTCATTCTCTATTTACATCTTATTTAGCCAATGAGCTACTCAGCTGATTATTTTGTCTCCTTTGATACTCTCATTGTTTGGCCTAAATATACCACTCTTGGTTTTCTTCTTACCTCACTGGTCTCTCCTCAGTCTCCTTTGGGGTTTCTCCTCTTCCTTCTGAAATTTTAATACTAGGATATTCCAGGGCTCAGTATTTGGCTACCATTTCTTCTCTTCATTGATGATGTCATTCAGTCTCATAACTTTAGATGCCATCAATATGTTAACTTATCCAAATTTATATCTTCAGCTGAGACTTCCATCCTGAACTCCAGACTCTCATCATTTCCAGCTTCCATTTGATATTTCCATTTGCATGTCTAAGAGACATCTCAAATTTAAATGTCCAGAACTGAATTTCTGATATTCTACAAAACTCTACACCCTTCCCAAACTTCCCCATCTCAGCTGATGATCATCCCATCTTCACAGTAGTTCAGCAAAAATTCTTAGATTCATCTTTAACTTCTGTTCTTCTCTCTCACCCAATTCAACTTAGGTTTAATAGATACACAAACCCATCCCTTCTCATCACCTCCAGTACTGTCACCTTAGACTGATTGCCATTATTTTTGTGAAATTTTACTGCAAAACTTCCAAACTAGGGTTTTGTTTTATTTTGCTTCCACAGTTGCCTTCCCATGGCACCATAGCAAATAGATGGATTTTTTTTATTTTTTTATTTTTATTTACTTTTAAGATTTTATTTATTTTTTTGCAGAGAGAGAGCACAAGCAGGAGGAATGGCAGGCAGAGGAAGAAGCAGGCTTCCCGCTGAGCAGGGAGCCCAATGTGGGTCTTGATCCCAGAACCCTGGGATCATGACTTGTGCTGAAGGCAGCCACTTAGCCAACTGCGCCACCCAGGCACCCCAAGTTTTTTAAATGTTAAGTGAGATCATAGCCCTTCTTTACTCAACACCATTAAAAAATAAAATCTACAGTCCTTAAAATTGTCTAGAATATCCTACATACTTGACCTCATTACTCCTCTCACTGTATCTTCTACCAGTTTCAACCTTCACTTACTCCACTTCCATTATACTGGCCTCCATGCTGTTCCTCAAATATCTCAGACATGTGAGAACCTGAGGGTTTTTGCTCTTGCTGTTCTCTCTTCCCCAAATACTCTTTCCCAGTTACCCATGTGGCTAAGCCTTACAACTCATTCAGTTTTTACTTGAACAGCTCTTTATCAGGGTTCCCTACTTTGACCACTTTATTAAAATTATAGCACTCCCCATTAAGCATTCTTGTTTTCCCTTATCCTCCTATATTTTTACCATATCAATTCTTACTTAATTTGCTGATTTATTTATTTATTATTTTTATTTACTATATCATCCCACTTGAATATAAGTTCAATAAGGCCAGGAACTTTTGTCTTTCTCATTCACTGTTGACTCCCATCACCTACAAATAGGTCTGGCACACGGTGGGCTCAATAGCTATTTTATAAGTGACTGAATGAAAATAAAATTAAGTTTATAGCTGAAACTTAAGAGGTCAATATTATACTAAAGAAAAAAATCAGAAAATACCCACAATATGATGTAATTTATATAAATATCAAAACCAAAATTTTAAAATATAGAACCCTTTTTCAAAAGTAATGACTTTATCTGGAAGTCACTGGGCAAGGAGGTATAATTGGGGACTCAGCTTACTGTTTCTAAAGTCTGGGTGTAGGGTATAGGTAGTCATTTTATTATTGTTCTTTAAACTACGCATAAACATTTATTTTTTATTTATATAAATATAATTCTATATTATTTTTATATTTTTATAAATAAATATAAAATATTTCATTATAAAAATTTATTTTTATACACTTGAGTTTTGGGGGTGAATTTATACCCACCTACTATTTTTTTAATATAAACAAGTGGTGCTATTATAACCTTATATGATCCCCAAAGCCTCCTATTTCCGCTCTACAGGTAAGGAAGCTGGGACTCAGAAGAGAAATGACTTCTCAAGCCACAAGACTAATCACTGGTAGAGACAGGAATAGGACTTGAGTCTTCTGATTTCAGAGGTTTGGACCAAAAAGGACAGTGACATTAACATTGTGTTCACAAAATATTTTTTTTAAAAAGTTTATTTAGTAACTTTGAGAATGTCCAGAAAAATTTGATATTAATTTATGTCATGAATTAATCATGTTGATTCTGATCCTTTTGCACAAAATGCTGGCCCTCACATTCTCTTGACCTGAAGTTAAATTCAGGCCTTTGGTTTTGGCATTTAAGAACCCCCATGGTCTGGCTACAACCTTCCCCACCTCATCTTCTACATTTTACTCAAGTATGCTGGAGCACTTTCCAAGCATGATATGTCATTTCATATTACGCTTCCTTTATTATGATTGTATCTTTATCTTAAGACACCATCCTGCCTTCTCTGCTTAGTGGACATTTGCCTGTCCCTCAAAAGCAGCTTAAATATCCCCCACCTGCCACATAAGCCATCTCCAAAATCCCCTTCTTTGTGAAACCATTGTCGAGTATGGAGACTCTTATTAGAGCAAATCTTTTATTTTTTCTTGTACTATACCTCTTCTCTATATAGTAAATTAGAAGTTACTTGAAAAAATAGTCTATCTTATGTGTATTTTTATCCACCACCAAACAACACAAATGGTATAACATATCCCTTCAATAACCTTTTAATCGAATCTAGTAATTTACCCAAATAAATAGCAAATAAATGTTTAATGGGTTCCATAGACATATAATTGTCTTAATCAGTTTCCCTTAAATTCTTCAAGTTAAATTTAAAAGTGTAGCCTTCTGATATAGTTTTTCCTATTTGAAGTTATAATCATGTAAATAACATGGCATTTGATTCTATCATGATCATTATTATTACCATTATTGACAATGGTAGTGGTTAAAGGCTTATTTTTGATGCTTAAAAACCCAAACAAGGTGTTTTCTATTGGTAGCAGAAATCAACATCTTATCTACTTGTTGCTATTTATTAGGCACAGATGACAGTATCAGGACCAACCAGTACTCCTAATTTAATTCTTCATGTGTTATACAGTATTCCAGGTGTACTGTTGTTTCTGAAACAGCCAAGAGGCTGTGAATTAAATCTGGTAATCTCATTCTTTGCATGTACAGGCACGTTTGGTAACAGAGCAAGAATCAACATAAATGTATCTATTGATCATTTTCAAAATTCAACTACAAACCAATTTAGAATCAGATTTATTAGATGTCAAGTGTAGCAGTTGTAGCAAAATCAGTGACATCATTAAGAACACTGTTGAGTGTCAGGAGGAAAATGAGAGGGCATTTTTTTTCCTGATATAGAGTAAGAAATGCTAGCTGAATACCAATAATTTGGTCATCCATGAAAATACAAGTCACATTAATATTTAAGTCTCTTAATGGTCTTTAAATTCTGCCTATCTGGCACTGAGACTCTCTCACAGTTTACATAATAAAGTAGTCCCAAAGAAGCCTTTCTTAAAATTTTTTTATTTGGATATGGCACTCATACTCTCTTCCATAATATAGCACCCTGATTTTTCACTACCTTTCTAAATAAAATCTCATGTTTAACATTTACTCTAGCAGAACACACAAAGTACAGGAAAAATCCCACTAAATTGTTATTTATAAAACCACCTCATTAAGAAAAAAAGGTACTTGTTTATATGTCCAAATTAAGGCAAATGACATAGCCTTCCTTTTGTTTATACCAATCCAGCAGTCAGTTTAGCCTGCAGAAATGTTACTCTTCCATTACTTGCATCTAAACCATTCACTATTTTAGCTTATTTCAGTGCATTATAAGCTACTATACATTTCAATACATGTCCATGAGAACAGCTTTCACCTATTATTTGAATATTTCTGGGGGGATGGAGTAGCCGGGTAAGGGGTGTTAAGGAGGGCATGTGTTGAGATGAGCACTGACTGTTTTATGCAACTAATGAATCGTTGAACACTACATCAAAAACTAATGATGCACTATATGCTGGCCAACTTAACATAATAAAAAATTAATAATAATAATAATAATGTAGCATCTTGCCAGTCCTTGTATTAATCACATTATCTTATGATATTTTGACATCTTGAGGGGTACTTGTTGGCTGAGAAGACTGCACCTCGCAAGCCTAATTCCCAGAGATAATAAATAACTTGCTGATATGTATTTCATATGCAAACCAATTAATGCAGAGCCCACATCCCCGACTACACACCAAGCAAATTTTTCTCCTGTCCTAAATCAACCCAGGGCCAGGCACCAGATAAGTAGGGACATCTTTGTCCCAAAGCCCACCAGAATTATTCAAACTAGCTGATTCTAAACTGTTAACCCAGCCCTGCCTGGGCTTCTCCATAGAAACCCCAAAAAAGGCTGTGACCTATGCTTTCTTCTCACTCCTTCTTCTGCCTCCTGACCAACTCTGGTGCTTCTACGTGGGCCTGCACAGCATTCCATGCCTCTCACTTCTAGTGGAACTGTAAGTAACAATAAACTTTTCTTCCAATGGCATTGACCTCTCCCTGTCATCATTCAATCACCTTCATAAATTAAGACTCCCACACAAATCAGCTGTGGATTCTTACCTCTGAACTTTATTAATACAAGAAGACATGCAAGAGCACTACTAAATAGAGCAGTAGTTACCCAAAGAATACAAAAATAGTAATTCAAAAGGATACATGCACCCTGATGTTTATAGAAGCATTATCTACAATAGCCAAATTATGGAAACAGCCCAAGTGTCCATTAACTGATGAATGGATAAGGAAGATATGGTATATATATACATTCCATATATACGGAATGGAATATTATGAAATGGAACGGAATATATAAATGGAATGGAATATATATCTATATGGAATGTATATATATGGAGTGGAATGGAATATTATGTAACAGAATGGAATATATATGGAATACAATGGAATATTACTCAGCCATAAAAAATAATGAAATCTTGCCATTTGCGATAACAGATGGAGCTAAAGAGTATTATACTAAGTGAAATCAGTCAGAGAAAGAAAAATACCATATGATTTCACTCTTATGTGGAAATTAAGAAACAAAATAAATGAGCAACAGGAAAAAAATAAGAGAGAGAGAGAGACAAACGAAGAAACAGACTCTTTTCTATAGAGAACAAACTGATGGTTACTAGAAGGGAGGTGGGTGCGAGGGTGGATTAAACTGGTGATGTGGATTAAGGAGTGAAATCGTCCTGATGAGCACCAGGTATTATATGGAAGTGTTGAATCACTATGCTGTACACCTGAAACTAACATTACATTGTATATTAACTAACTGGGATTTAAATAAAAACTTTTTATTTTTAATTTTTTTAATATTAATATTTTTATTATATTATGTTAGTCACCATACAGTACATCCCTAGCTTTTGATGTAAAGTTCCATGATTCATTACTTACGTATAACACCCAGTGCACCATGCAATACGTGCCCTCCTTACTACCCATCACCAGCCTACCCATCCCCCACCCCCCTCCTCTGAAGCCCTCAGTTTGTTTCCCAGAGTCCATAGTCTCTCATGTTTCATTCCCCCTTCTGTTTACCCCCCCTTTCTTTATCCCTTTCTTCTCAAACTTTTTTAAAAAGAAGACATAACCTCTGTTTTGTTTAAATCATTGTTATTTTCAGTCAAATACTTAGTTAAATATTTACATATTCATATTTACAGTCAAATACTCTAACAGACATATATCACTTGTACATTCCCTTCAAATATATCATGTCCAAATCATGCTATTATTCTCTCCCCTTCAAACTTGTTCTTACTCCTATTCTTTCTTTTCCGATAATATTACCCTGATGTAAGCATAGTCGTCCAAACCAGAAATCCAACAATCATCCTATGATCCTCCACCTTCATGACCATATTCAATGAATATCTAGGGCTTTTGCATTTTACCAGCTCCCTACAAATTTCTTGACTGTATCGCTACCTTGTTGCACATATTAACTGCCTGTGCCTTGCTTGCACTTCTTTCCTCTGCTAATAAATAACACTGAAAATAAAATACACATTATTTATTAGGGCCTAAGAGCCCCTTACATCATCTACTCTTTTACTTTTAGAACTTTATCTTTTTCTAATACTTTCTTCTCTCCTTAGCCTTCAGGCACAATGTCCTCCTTTCTGTCCCTTAAAGATATTGATCTGATTCCCATCTCAGAGCCTTCAGACTGGCTGTTTACTCAGTTTAGAGGACTAATCCTTTCCCCAAGCCCTTCACGTTAACCATCATGGTCAGGACAAGGGAAGACGTTTTCAAGGGCTTCAACTAACCCTTTGATTATAATGGTCATTACTCCATAGAAAAACATGTACAAGTCAGAAGTTCCTGCCAGTTGCTAATTATATCTATCCCAATTATACATTCAAGATCCATGGAAATAACTGCAAATGAACCCAGAGACCACTAGAATATGCTTTGAAATATGAAAATGTGAAATTGTGTTTTAGGTCCCTTAGTATTAATGTCAGTACATACTTCATTACTAGCAATCCTGCTTATTCATCACAAAATTATCCTGGCAAATGGCATCAGGTCTATTTAATAAAGGATCAAAGGAGCATTTATTTTATATATTTCTAATGGCATTAAGGATTATTTTTCAAGAGCTCACCTGAAATGAATGGGCATGGGGTCTGTGATCTTAGATTTGAAAATTGAATGAAGGGCCTCAATTTTCCACTGCAATAGTTGACACCAACTTTCCACTTGTCAGCTTTCTTGCTAAAAACTCCGTGATCTATTAGCTAACATCACAGCTCTCTGTAGTTCAAGGCACCTTTTTCTTCTTTCCAGCCTTATCACCTATTGTGACTATTATATTTACCTGTCCTCTTACATTTATGTACCTCCACCTGGCTTCCACAATTTCCTAAGGTGGAGGAAGACGGAAATGGAGAGTAATTGTTTAATAAGTACAGTTTCAGTTTGGGTTGAGGAAAATGTTTTGGCGATGGACAGTGGTAATGGTCGCACAGCAATGTGAATGTACTTTATGACACAGAATTATACATTGAAATATAGTTAAAATGTTATATTTCCCATAATGCATATTTTATCACAATAAAAAAAAGCAATCCAAAACTATAGTCCTCATAATTACCACTGCTCCTATACCAATTACATGCAACAGCTATGTGATATCAAGCATGCTTTCCTTTACCTCATAGACCACAGTTATAATAGCTGCTTTAAAATCATTATTTGATACTTGCAACATTGGGTCATCTCATGATTTGTGTGTGTGTGTGTGTGTGTGTGTGTCCTGCTTTTCCTCTGGTAATTGTTCATATTTTTCTCCAATTCTTTGAATTTTGAGTAATTTTGGATTGCATTCTAGACATTATGAATATTATGCTGCATAGACTCCAGGTCCAGTTATAATCATCTAGAGAATGCTGATATTTCTATTTTATTTTTATTTGTTTGTTTGTTTTTAAGTAGGCTCCACGCCCAGCGTGGAACCCAATGCATGGCTTGAACTCATGACCCTGAGGTCAAGACCTGAGCTGAGATCAAGAGTCAGACACTTAACTAACTAAGCCATCCAGGCACCCTGATATTTCTATTTTAGAAGGCATTCAACCTGATTAAGTTCATAACTTAAGGTCTGTTTTGCCCTTCATAGGGATAGTTCAAATTTCCATTTAGCTTTTTAGACCTTTGCTACATTGCTTTGACTCTGTTCCATGCATATGTTAGTCAGGAGACTTGCTCAGGTGTTCAAATTTCAGTTAACCTCCTTAATCCTTAGTTTTAGTTCTTTGGTTGTATCCCAAGCATGGGTTTTTCAGGGGTTAGTCTGAGACTAGTTCAGGTTAATATATAGAAGTGGAACAACCCTGTTTTGGCTTTCTTTCCCTTACAATATCTTCCACAAACTTCCTGGCCAGATGACGGTCCATTTTCTGATTCTTCTGTCCAGAAAGATGAAATTTCTATCGGTTTTAGCAGCATATGCCACCGTGCAACTTCAGGGATGGGGCCTGCCCTTGGGGTAAAACTGTGAGAGGAAAAAAGTAGTAAACCCCTCTCTCAAGCATTTGAGTTCTCCAAGTTGTGATCCCCCTCCACAATACTGTGCTTTAATTTATTTTTCCATCTTCATGTTGTCGTTTGTTTGGTTCTGAGTTTCCAAGTGTCATCAGGGATCCGGCTGGCGTGGGCTACGGCCACCATACCAGAATAGGACGCTCCTCACATCTTTCTGTTTGTGGAAATGTCAGCAAGGCCCAACCACGAAATAAGAACCACTTTTGTTTTCTTAAACACAAGGACTTTAAATACACATGGATTGGCTTCACAGGTGACGGAAGGTCTGTGAAAACAAAGAGATTGACAATAGCTAAAAGCTGCTGACAATCCTAGGACTGGAAAGGCAATGGAAAGAGATGTTACCAGAGCCCAGTCGTCAGGCTCTCTGGTAGGAGCTAGAACATCAGAAGATGCGCCACTGGGACTATGGTGGGAGTTGTTCCATCATGCTTGGAGCTATGGACAAGATCACTCACAGTCAGAGATGTTGCAAGAAGAGGCAGAGTGATTTGGAGCAGAATACCCTGGCTTCTCCCATCCTTTCACCTTCCAATCTTCCACCAGTACCCTACATTGAACAAACCTTCCTGGAAGCCAGAGTGAAAGAGAGCCAGGGAAATGTACTTTCTTAACAGAGAGAAAATCAGGGGAAGGTAGGAAAATAGATTTGAGTCAAACAAGCATTTGCTGGCACACTGAAGTATTCTGAAGTGAATCTCAGACATCTATCATTTTGCCTATAAATACTGCTCTTGAAAATTTTAAAGTGTGCTCAAAAATCAAAACCTACATAAAACAGTAAATAGCATCAATTGTCTAAAAGCTTGATATTTGCCAGAACTGTAGGAATGGCTAGCATTTGAAATTATTAATTCTCAAAATACAATTTATGTCACATAACTCCAATTTTTGGTATGAATGAATAAAGAGCCAGCCATTGTCCTGTCCATGTCTTGATGTCCAATCAAAATTAAAAGACACAGATCAAAAACAGATGAACGTAGGGGAAGGGAAGGAAAAATAAAATAAGATGAAATTAGAGAGGGACACAAACCATAAGAGACTCTTAACCATAGGAAACAAACTGAGGATTGCTAGAGGGGAGATGTGGGGGAATGAGGTAACTGGTTGATTGGCATTAAGGAGGGCAAGTGCTATAATGAGCAGTGGGTGTTATATGTAACTGGTAAATCACTAAATTCTACCCCTGAAAGTAATAATACACAATATGTAAGCTAACTTGAATTTAAATAAAATCCAAAAAAAAAAAAAAGACACATATCAGAGCCAGGAATCAGGGGTCAAAAATAAAGGAAACCCGCACTTAAACACATGAGTGACATACTGAGTAAGATGAGTAAGAAGTTTCCCGCTTCCTAATTACAAACCAAAAACCCCTGAAAATTTAGGACATGCAGTTCACAGGGAAATGAGCCTACTTCTCCAACATTATAATACCAATTTCTGGCAGAGTGGGGTTTTTTTTTCCCCACCCATAAATCTTTAATAGCAAAACATTTCAGGAGAGCTGTCAATATGTGCTCTCTAGCACGCCTCAGATCTTTTTCTCTCAAGTAGAATATACCTTGAATTCTTAGGAAAAAGAATTCAAAATAAAATTGGTGATAAAAAAAATTTAAGACCCTTTGTTTTAAAGTCATACTCAACCTAGAATATTTTGTGGTTCTATTTTCATAAAATATTGAAATTCCCCTTTTCAAATTTTTGTAATTATTTAAAATATAACCAATGTGCATCCAAAGGCATTTTTAAAAGTCAGTTTTTGTGTAGGTAATTTCAACTGGGACTCAATTTTTCTGAAAAAAGACATAAAATGGAAAATGTCATGGAAGATTGTGTATTTTCATTCTCTTCATGTTCTCTTTATATTTTTGAACATAAATGTTATAAATCAGCCTTTAAGTGGGATCCTAGGTTAATACTTCCTATGTCAGAGTTGAGAGCCAAATACTTTAACTCATTTACCTATACAAGTATTTTTTTATATGAAGTAAAACAAACACGGGAGTGAGCCACTATAATTTGTTAGGGAGGAGGATGAGAACGGGGCTTGACTCAGTTAAAAGTGGTTTATACAGAATACATTGCTCTGGGAATAGAATTAGTCAACAGAATTTTTAGGCCAGTTAAGTGCTGCATAATTAAAGTTTCCAAATGGGTCAGTGGTTCTCAAACTCCCCCAGCCCAAGTAGAAGTGACAAAGCCCCATGTGACACAATCTCATCAGCAGTCTCTGACTTGGCTGCACAGGGGTAGCATAATGAGAATTAGTTCTCCTTTAGCTCTAACTTTAGTCTTTATCACAACTGAGCCCACCATGGGTGAGAAGTAGCTACGTTTCTACTTAAAGAATATCTTTTCCCTCAGATGCAAAAAGCAGTTATAATGATCAAACTGAAAACAACGCGTGCATCTCTTCTCACATTTTTTGTGGCACAGATACACCTGGGTAAGCATAAATACTGCAGAAAGCACTCAGAGCTGACATTTTAACATTCCCAGGAAAATACGTGCGCTTGCTTTAGTGCCTTCACAGAAATAGAACAGCCAATATAGTGCTTTGCACAGGTGTCATTTGTCAATTTTATCACACACGGGAAACAGTACTGTCTACTGAAAAATATTCTCTTTGGATGTAAAGCTAACTGAAAACAAAACAAAAAAAAAAAAGTGTTAATCACAGTTGAGAAAAGCGGGAAGGTCAATCGTTAACTGCAGTTGCTCTAATAGATTTGCCCCAACCACAGCTCCAAAGGGAGGAGGTTGAAGGGGAGGAGCTGCTGAGGACACGGAAGGAATGGAGGGAGGACAGAATTTAAACCACGGATTGATTCCTTTTCCTTACAGGCTTTGTTCTATTTTATACTGACACTTCCTATAGGTAGTAACATGACCTAGATTTCACATGGGTCTCATACAGAAAATCACAAGACTTTACAACAGAATGTGTTTATGAAGCAGTGACCAAGTATATATTTTGTATTGATTACAGTAGTCAAACATGACATTATGAAAGAATCAATGTCAAGTCTCTCCCAGATACCATTATGTTAGTCTTTAATCATCGTTATCAGCATCAGTAAAATTTGATAAGCTCCTACTTGATTGACAGGACTTCAAATTTATCTTTGCTCCATGTTACTCTTTATAGAAATTCCCCCCATCTTGGAACAATACACATGGTTTCACCGAGGAGGCAAAGGAAGGAAATTCTGTCAAGCCAAGCCACAGACCCTGGGTTATATGGTTTAGATCCTGCACAAAATATTTAAATAGACACTGGACTAAAAAAGAGATATGATTGGCTAAGCAATATATGAATAATATACTAAATATCATTAGTCATCAGGGAAACAAAATTAAGATCATAATGAGATACCACTCTACACCTAATCGAATGACTAGAATCAAAATAACTGACCACACCGAAGACAGACAGAGATGTGGAGCAGCTGGGGCTTCCATACACTGAAGGCGGGAGTGAAAAATGGTATTAAACACTAAGAGGGAGAAAGGAGTTTGGCCAAAAAAAAAATTTTCTTATCAAGTGAAACATTCTCATAAGTGAAATCCAGCGATTCCACCGCTTGATTTTTTGACCTTTGACCAAGAGAAGGGGAAACATATGTTTACAACAAATGTATCCATAGAAACAACTAAAATGCCCACTGGCATTTAATTGGAAAGGGGAAAAAATCTGGTATATTCATAAATGGGAATACAATTTGGCAATAAAGGGCAACAAAAAACTGATATACCAAATAGATGGATCACAGAAATATGGGGAGTGAAAGAAACCAGACACAAGAGTCCACAGCGTATGACTCCACTTATATGAAACTCTAAAAAAGGCAAATTGAAACTACAGTGTCAGGAAATAAATCAGCAGGTGCCATGCACAAGGGAAGGGTTGGGGAACTAACTCCAAAAGAGCATGAAGGATATTGGGGGGTGACGGAAATGTTTATCTTGACTGGCTTTGCGGTTAATGAGTGTATATATTTGTTCAAATTCATCAAAACTGTGGATTTATCTTGTATGGAAGATACACTAGCTTCTAAGGACCCTATATTCAGAATCATATTGTATCTTTCTTTAATAATTTTGACTATTCGCTACCATTTCTTATGCACATAATTTTACGAATATCATCCCCTGTAACCCTCATAAAACACACCCAGACAGGTGTTATTTCTTTTATCATCTCAAAGATGAGGAAATGGGGCTTAAAAAAAATCAACAGATTAGCCTGAGATGATGTAGACAGTGAGTTGCTGCAGTATGATTAATCATAATTCTCTCAGCACCATCATTCCCCTTATCTCCCTACAAACCCTTAGGCTTTATTTTAATCAGGATGTACAACATAGCATAGTTTCTGTCTTATATTACTCTTCCATATTTTATTTTAGAAGTTGATATAAAAGCCCTCACCCATGACTTCCTCTGAAGCAGAAGAAATTAGTGCAATAATCTTTGGCCTGACTTTCTTATTACCTCTGTATTATCTCCTAATTATTGTTTCTAAACTTTTATAACTGATAAAGTTACAATGTAGGTTAAATTATTTTAATTCTCCATCAATTATTTAAAAATAAAATGCCTTTTGATTTGGTGCCACCTTAATTACCTATGTGCTCCAAGTAATATTTGGTCCTGCTTGTTATAACAATTTGGAAATATTCTGTTTTCTTTTGGTCCCTCGGAGATGAACCCTTTTACCATTTATGTTTGTAATATTGAAAACGCCCTTTTACAGACATACAGAAAGACTTATTTGATGTGGGCCAGATTCTTTTGTCTGGTTTGCACATGGCTCCTGTTATATTTTCTGTTTTGGACTACTAATCACTCAACCGAAACTTTTTAGTTCACTCTACCTGCTGGTAAATATCTGGTGATACTTACTAACTCATTAAGGCACTTTACAATACCCGCATTTTATTAACTGTTTTGTTCTACCAAGGGCTAAGTTTTTTATATTTTATTCTTCTTGTAAAAAAAAAAAAACTTACACCAAACACTCCTATTAAAAATCTCATATACTAACTGGTAAGTTTTAGCAACATTAAAAGGGCATAAAAAATTAGTTGTGTTAAGTGACAACATTTGGACATCTAACAATTGATGAGTACGATTCAGAACGTTCAACTGTAAAAGTGGTTCTCTTTCATCATCTCTTTAACAGGTTTTAAATAGCAAACTTTGTTCTTTCTAAGTATTTTCAGATTCAATATATCATCTTTATATAGTGAGCTTAAAATAATTTTCACATCACAGATAAGTCACAGATAGTTGGTTTCTTTCAACAAATAATGTGGAGCCCTCACCTCAGGCAAAGGTGATACTATTAACAGGACCTGTCCAACACTATCAAATGCATAAGCATTATTTTTGAATTTTGTCAACACAAGCCAGAAACCAACACAGTCCATATTTGTCTTATTTCCTCAGGAAAGCATGCGTCTCCTTAAAGCCTGTGATCTCAAGTGGTAGAATATAAGCAAGCTGAAGGAGACCATCTGAATTTCTGGGAAAGCCACTGTAGCTTAGTCAGGGTCCCAATTACGATGGTACCCCAAAAGCCCTGCTATCCTTTATATCCAAACCTCTGGAGCACTTGGGTGTTGCTGTCTTCATTCATCAAAGATGCTACAGAATCCGTGAGGTCAGCAAATGTGTATAATACTTTAACAGTATATCCTACGCAGGCAGTTTTATCATGGTCTCTTCATCTGTATCACTCATGAGGAATCATCTCACTCCTTTATGCCTTTTGGAAGCAGCATCTCTTAGAACATTAGCATATCCTTGCTTAGTTTGAAATCCCACCTTAGCAGCTTCCATTGGGGCCAGAGCAAAGTCAGTAAAAACTTCAACACTGACAAAAGAAGCAAAATAAAATGGTGTGCAACAAAAATACATACCCTCTTTAAAAAGCATTTTTTTAAAAAAATCTTCAGGGGCGCCTGGGTGGCACAGCGGTTGAGCGTCTGCCTTCGGCTCAGGGCATGATCCCTGCATTATGGGATCGAGCCCCACATCAGGCTTCTCTGCTATGAGCCTGCTTCTTCCTCTTCCACTCCGCCTGCTTGTGTTCCCTCTCTCACTGGCTGTCTCTATCTCTGTCAAATAAATAAATAAAATCTTAAAAAAATGAAAAAATAAAAAATAAAAAAACATCTTCAAAGGCTTTTAAAAGTCAAATTTTCCAAGTCTCTGTTTAGAGTAGCCAATGAAAATGGGAGCTCACCCATCAGAAAACTCTTAACACCATCTTCCTAACCATAACTGAAAATCTATTAAATATGCCATTACACGTCAGAGGACTCACCTGCCTGTGACATTTCACTAAACTCAGATATGCAACAGGGAGTTGTGTCATGGCACAATTTAAAACCCACCACAGTGATTGAAACTTCATGGAACATAATCACAAATATGTCCTCCCAGAATGTCAGAGGGCATGTACCACAGTGTGGACCACCTCTTTCATGAGATAGCTAGCACCCGCCTCCCCCTGCCCCCCGGCCAACTGTGGCTCACAACTAACTTTACTTTGTGCTAGGGTTATCACCTTGGAACAGTACTGTGGGTTGGTTTAGAGTGAGAGCTGAGAAATAGGTCCATTGGACTT
The DNA here is from genome assembly GCF_002007445.2 of Ailuropoda melanoleuca. Classification (NCBI taxonomy): domain Eukaryota; kingdom Metazoa; phylum Chordata; class Mammalia; order Carnivora; family Ursidae; genus Ailuropoda; species Ailuropoda melanoleuca. Next base: position 57,019,380 of record NC_048231.1, read on the forward strand.
ATATCACCTGATCTAATTACTTCCTCCTTCCCACTCTTACTCCTGCTTCTAGCCAGGATCCTCTCTTCTCTTGCCCCAGACCAACCAAGGCTTATCCCCAACCTCCCAGATGTGCTCATCAGATAGTCCTCTCCACATTACTGCTTCTCTTCTTCTCAGTCCCTCCCACTGAGATCCAGATACACAAATCCACTCAGCTCCACCCTGTCACACACCTATCCCTTAACTGCATCCTGCCTTTTCTGCCCCATAACTACCTCCTATCCCTGCAACCAGACCATAAGCTACTGGAGAGCAGGGGCCTTCTCCTATGTCTGTTCCCAACAAACAGTTGATAAATTGATACATGAAGACAAGCTGCCAGAGAACTAAGACTACCTAACAGTGTTCTTCTTAACAAAATGATGCAATTAAATCTTGCCTAAAACATTTCTTAAAAAGTTCACTGTCTTAGAGTAACTGGATAGTTTGACTACTCTGCCTACTACCTGAGTCTGGAAGCAACTGTAATATTGACCTGGAAAATTAAGAGCCCAGGCCAGTATGCAGCATGTCTGCAAATAGTAATAATTCACATCAGCAATGTCCTTATCCTCACCTTATACATCAGTTTAAATGGCCAGGTCTTTTATTACCACCACTGTGCTTAACTCCCTTTTCTGTTTCCCCATATCTGCCCTATTCGGCCTCCAACTCATTCCTGGAACTAAATTCCTGATCCAAAATCCTCATACCTAAACTGGGTTCCTGCTAAATACATCCAGGCCTTCACAACACCATCTGCCAGTTCTATCTGTTAAGTCCAGTCACCTCTGGTCTGGCGTGTCAGTTATCTATTGATGCCTAGCACACACAGCATTCCTCATAGTCAAGGGCTTACAACAACAGTGTATTATGTCTCATGATTCTGGGGGTTGGTGGGCCCCCGGTTGGTTGGTTCTTCTGTTGTTCTCACCTGGTCACTTAAGCATGTTTAATTATTACTAACTTGACTGAGACTAGAGGGTCTAAAATACCCTCAGTTTCACATCTGGGACCTTGGAGACCCTCTCCATGAGTCCCATCATTCACTAGTGTACCCAGGCTTTCTGATAATGGTGAGGTTCCAAGAGGGAATGAGAGCAGAAGCTGCAAGGCTTCCTACAGCCTAAGCTTTAGAACTCATACGATGGTATTTCTACTACTTTCTATTCACTAAAGTAAGTCATAAAGTTGGCCCAGATTCAAAGTAGTAGACCAACTCCACCTCTAGCTCAAAAAAACAATTTTACATATACAAGCAACAACAAAAATATCAAAAGGATAAAATTTTAGAAAGAAAATAATACAACCTACATGGATTTACAAAATGGAGCCATCTTGAGGGGGGAAAGTTTACTTTGTTAAGGGTAAAAATTCAGTAAAATTTTCTCAACCATGACTAATAGAATGAAATGAACCAGAAATTTTTGATATAATCATTTGTTGAATTTCATTTTCCTTTTCTGGGTGGGAGGTAGGAGGTTGTCTATAAGAAATGTCCAAGGACTTCTTGTTAGATCTAACAATTGTAAATAATTATGCCCCCAACTTGGGACCACCCAAATATATAAATCAATTAGTAACAAACATAAAGACACTCATTAATAACAATACAATAATAGGAGACTGTAATACTCCACTCACTGCAATGGACAGATCATCTAAGCAAAAAATCAACAGGAAACCATGGCTTTGAATGATACACTGGACCAGATGGACTTAACAGATATAGTCAGAACATTTCATCCTAAAGCTGAATACACATTCTTTTCTAGTTCACATGGAAGATCCTCCAGAATTGATCACGTACAGGGTCACAGATCAAGCCTAAACAAGTATGAAAAGATGGAGACCATACCACACATTATTTCAGACCACAGTGCTATGGAACTTGAAGTCAACCACAAGAAAAATTTGGAAAGACCACAAATACATGGAGGCTAAAGAATATCCTACTAAAGAATGAATGGGTTAGGGGCACTGGGGTGGCTTATTTGGTTGAGTGCCCGACTTCAGCTCAGGTCATGATCTCAGGGTCCTAGGATCATGCCCTCAATTGGGCTTCCCTTTCAGCAAAGAGTCTGCTTGTCCCTCTCACTCTGCCCCTCCCCCCGCTCATGCTCTCTCTCTCTCAAATAAATAAATAAATAAAAACTTTAAAAAAAAAAAAGAGTGACAGGTTAACCAGGAAATTAAAGAATACATTAAAAATACAAGGAAACAAATGAAAATGAAAACACAACAGTCCAAAACCTTCGGGATACAGCAAAAGCATTCGTAAGAGGAAAGTACACAGCAATACAGGTCTACCTCAAGAAGTATGAAAAGTCTCAAAAACACATCTAACCTTACACCTAAAGGAGCTGGAAAAAGAACAGCAAATAAAGCCTAAAGCCAGAAGAAAGGAAATAATAAAGATTAGAGCAGAAATAAATGATACAGAAACAAGAAAACAAACAAAAACCCAGTAGAGCACATGAAGGAAATTAGGAGCTGGTTCTTTGAAAGAATTAGTAAAACTGATAAACCCATAGCCAGACTTATCAAAAAGAAAAGAGAAAGGACTCAAATAAATAAAATCACAAATGAAAGAGGAGAAATCTCAACCAACACTGCAGAAATAAAAAATATATATATAAAAGAATATTATGAGCAATTATATGCTAACCAATTGGGCAATCTGGAAGAAATGGATAAATTCCTAGAAACATATAAACTACCAAAATTGAAACAGGAAGAAAAAGAAAATTTGAACAGACTCATAACCAGAAATTGAATCAGTAATCAAAAATCTCCCAACAAACAAAAGTCCAGGCCAGATGGCTTCCCAGGGGAATTCTACCAGACATTTAAAGAAGAGTTAATACCTATCCTTCTTAAGCTGCTCGAAAAAATGGAAATGGAAGGAAAACCTCCAAACTCATTCAATGAGGCCAGCATTATCTTGATTCCAAAACCAAAGACCCCACTAAAAAGGAGAATTATAGGCTAGTATTCCTGGTGAACATGGATGCACAAGTTCTCAACAAGATACTAGCAAATCGAATCCACCAGTACATTAAAAGGATTATTTATCATGATCAAGTGGGATTTATTCCCAGGCTGCAAGGGTGGTTCAATATTCACAAATCAATGAATGTGATATACCACATTAATAAAAGATAGAATAAGAACCACATAATCCTCTCAATAGATGCAGAAAAAGCATTTGACAAAATTCAGCATCCATTCTTGATAAAAACCCTGAACAAAGTCGGGATAGAAGGAACATACCTCAACATCATAAAGATCATATATGAAAAACCCACAGCTAATATCATCCTCAATGGGGAAAAACTGAGAGCTTTCCTCTAGTACTAGAAGTCCTAGCCTCAGTAATCAGACAACAAAAAGAAATAAAAATCTAAATCAGCAAGGAAGATGTCAAACTTTCACTCTTTGCAGACTACGTGATACTCTATGTAAAAAACCTGAAAGACTCCACCAAAAAATTGCTAGAACTGACAAATGAATTCAGCGAGTTACAGGATATAAAATCAACATACAGAAATCTGTTGCATTTCTATACACCAATAATGAAGCAGCAGAAAGAGGAATCAAGAAATCGTTCATATTTTCAATTGCACCCAAAACCATAAGATACCTAGGAATAAACCTAACCAAAGAGTAAAAGATCTATAGTCTGAAAACTATAGAACACCTATGAAAGAAATCGAGGAAGACACAAAAAAAATGGAAAAACATTCCATGCCAATTGATTGGAAGAACAAATATTAAAATGTCTATACTGCCCAAAGCAATCTACACATTCAATGAAATCCCTATCTAAATACCACCAGCATTTTTCACAGAGCTAGAACAATCCTAAAATTTGTAAGGAACCAGAAAAGACCCTAAATAGCCACAGCAATCTTGTAAAAGAAAAGAAAAGCTAGAGGCACCATAATTTCGGACTTCAAGTTATATTACAAAGCTATAGTCATCACGACAGTATGGTACTGGCACAAAAACAGACACACAGATCAATGGAACAGAATAGAAAACCCAGAAATGGACCCAACACCATACGGTCAACTAACCTTTGACAAAGCAATAAAGGATATCCAATAGGAAAAAAGTATAGGCTCTTCAACAAATGGTGTCGGGAAAATTGGACAGCCACATACAGAAGAATGAAACTGGACCACTTTCTTACACCATACACAAAAATAAACTCAAAATGGATGAAAGACCAAAATGTGAGACAGGAATCCATCAAAATCCTAGAGGAGAACACAGGCAACAACATCTTTGACCTTGGCCACAGCAACTACTTACTAGACACATTGCTGGAGGCAAGGGAAACAAAAGCAAAAATGACCTATTGGGACTTCATCAAGATAAAAAACAAACAAACAAACAAAAAAAAAAACAAAAAACTTCTGCACAGTGAAGGAAACAATCAACAAAACTAAAAGGCAAACTACTGAATAGAAGATATTTGCAAATGACATATCAGATAAAGGGCTAGTATCCAAAATATGTAAATAACTTATCAAACTCAACACCCAAAAAACAAATAATCCAGTTAAGAAATGGGCAGGAGACAGAATAGACATTTTCCCAAATAAGACGTACAGATGCTCAACATCACTCATCATCAGGAAAATACAAATCAAAACCATTTGAGATACCACCTCACACCTGTCAGAATGGCTAAAATTAACAGCAACAGATGTTGGCAAGGATGTGGAGAAAGGGGAGCCCTCTTACACTGCCAGTGCAAATGCAAATTGGTATGTATGGAGGTTCCTCAAAAAGTCAAAAATATAACTACCCTGTGACCCAGCAATTGCACTACTAGGTATTTACCCAAGAATACAAAAATACTAATTCAAAGGGGCACATGCACCTCAATGTTTATAGCAGCATTATCAATAATAGCTAAATTATGGAAAGAACCAAGTGTCCACCAACTGATGAATGGATAAAGATGTGGTCTACGCACACACACACACAAACACAAACTATGGAATATTACTCAGCCATCAAAAAGAATGAAATCTTGGCATTTGCAACAATGTGGATGGAGCTAGAGTATATTATGCTAAGCTAAATAAGTCAGAGACAAATACCATCTGATTTCATTCATATGTGACATTTAAGAAACAAACAGATGAACATAGGGAAAGGGGAGGAAAAACAAAATAAGATAAAAACAGAGGGAGGCAACCCATAAGAGACACTTAACTATAGAGAACAGACTGAGGGTTGCTGGAAGCGGGGTGCGTGGAGGGATGGGCTAAATGGATGATGGGTATTAAGGAGTGCACTTGTGATGAGCACTGGTATGTAAGTGATGAATCACTAAATTCTACTCCCGAAACCAAAACTATACTATGTGTGATCTAACTAGAATTAAAAAAAAAAGTCCAAGGCCTGGTTCCTCAAGATTTTAAAATACATCTCTATTATGAATGAGTGCATTACTGCACAATTGTCTGCCTTTATGCAAACTCAGTGGATAGTTCCGGGCCCCAAATGGACATTTGATTAAATAATTGATATTACTCATATTCACTCTGAAAAGTTCAAGTAACAATAAAATTGAGGGCCTTTTGCAGAATTATGTTCAAAAAGTAACAAAGCTGAAAATTAATTTTTGTGCAATTTTGCCGTGTTATCTCAAAATTTAAAGATTTCAGAGCAAATTCTGACTCAAAGATAGAATCCTCTGCTTTTGTTCCCTTGACATTGCATGTTCTTTTTAAATACTCTTGGTTATAGGAGATAGGCCAATTGATAACAGAAGAGTGAAGGAAAAATCAGAGGAATGGCTAAAATTAACAACTCAGGAAAAAACAGATGTTGGTGATGATGTGTAGAAAAGGAAACCCTCTTACACTGTTGGTGGGAATGCAAGCTGGTACAGCCACTCTGGAAAACAGTATGAAGGTTCCTTAAAAAGTTAAAAATAGAGCTACCCCTATGACCCAGCAATTACACTACTAGGTATTTATCCAAAGGATACAAACGTGATTCGAAGGAGCTACCTCACCCCAATGTTTATAGCAGCAATGTCTACAACAGCCAAAATTTGGAAAGAGCCCAGATGTCCATTGACAGATGAATGGATAAAGTAGATGTGTATATATATGCAATGAAATATTACTCAGCCATCAGACATGGATGGGACTGGAGGGGATTATGCTAAGTGAAATAAGTCAGTCAGATAAAGACAAATAACATAAGATTTCACTCATATGTGGAATTTAAGAAACAAAACAGATGAACATAGGGAAAGGGAAGGAAAAATAAAATAAGAAGAAAATAGAGAGGGAGACAAACCATAAGAGACACTGAACCCTAGGAAACAAACTGAGTGTTGCTGGAGGGGAGAAGAGTAGGGGGAAAGTGTAACTGGGTAATGGGCATTAAGAAGGGCATTTGATGTAACGAGCACTGGGTGTTATATACAACCAATGAATCACTAAATTCTACCTCTGAAACTAATAAAAAAAAATCAGAGGAAGTATAAACCAAGAAAAAACAGCTCTTTGCAACAGAAATTTGCAATAACAACATGTGCTGGGGGATAAAAGTCTGAAAGGCATAGTTATGTGAGTACAGAGCACTTCTGACAAAAGTAATGGAATTACAAAGCAAATTCAGCTTCTAGATGAGGATTGTAAGAAAGCACACATGACCATACTCCCACACTTCTGCTCACTTCTCATGAGCATAACTCAATTCTATAGCCACATTAAGCGATCAAAGAGGCTATATGTAGACTATGACTGGGCAGTAATTTACCCAGCTATAAGCCAAACTTCTACAACAAAGGACAAAATGGGTATTAGGAGGCAGCTAGCAGTCTCTGCCATGTTTCTATTCCACAACTCTTCTTGAAACATTCCCCTCCTTGACTCCAAATGTAATCATAACTTCATGCTAACAGAGCCTGCACTGATTTGGGAAACATCTCTCACATTATAACATTTAGTTATATATGGCCTTCTAAAGTATACATTATTATTATCTTCCAACCCTACTAACAGGAACCAGAGGCTGAGAGAATCATAATTTGTTGAGAGTCAGGGCACGCATGAATTGATTTTTGTTCTTGTTTTTTCTTTGTTTCACTCTAGGTGCAACTTGTTCATCCTTCCACCACAACTTTAGGTTCTTCTGCCACTCAGATTATCCTTCTACCATCTGGTAAGATAATTCTCAGAACAAAGTAAAATCATGATACACACACATTGACAAAGACTCTCTCCTTGAGCAAATAAGTTGGGCACTTCTGAGCCCTCTTCTCAACTAGGACTGGTCCTTGGGCCTTGTCCTTAAATCTGCCTAGCCCTATTGTAGCAAAGACCCTGCTAAGCCAGTTTAAAAAGAAGCCTCCCACTCGTGATATCGTATCACCTATAACATCTGATCAAATTCCTCATCCCACACCATCCCCCAAGTGGCATCTGGTCACCCTGGCTTGCCTTCAGCAAGAATCTTCATAGGTCAGTTTAACAAGAATTCCCCCTACCCTGGATGTTTCCTGTTAGTAATTTTCTATCCACTGACCCCTCTCAACCTGCTCCTTAACTATAAATCCCTGTTTTCCCTTGTTTTTGAGTTGTGCCCATCTCTCTCTACTATTATGATACCTTTGACAACCTACTGTTTTAACAAGTGTCAGAATAATTTTGTCTTTTACAACATACAAATATAAACATAAATACATGTTAAGGTATGTTTTTATTCATATGATACAAGACAGATGATAAAACAGGTTCAAAGGGAAAGTCAAACAGTACAAATTTATATAAAGGAATGTTGAGATGAATTGCAAATGAAGATAAAACTGATTTTTCTAGAGTCAGGAGAGACAATTAAAATCACAGGACAGCATTTATATATCTACCAGCATCTACAACTTATGAAGAGTTGCAAAATAGCTCAAAGACAGTGAACAGGACTAGAATCTGATTCTGGGGGAATGCATGCTACAGAAAATGCAGTCTTCCAATGAAACACAAATTATTTATCAACACATCTAACTATAGAAAGCACCTGATTAGTCCATAAGCATAGGTTCATGTCTTTATATATTATTCCTTCAGATAAAGTATTTTATTTTATGGGTTCTCCTTTCTATACTGATAATCTCAAATATATATTTCCATCCCCTATATATCTCACCCAAGATATTTTGATGTTATGCCATGTTCACTCTGTATTTCAATGTTATACAAAGCATTTATTTTTAAAAGCTCAAACATCATGTCAGACTCCCAGTATGTAAAATGAATGCCTCTGTGCATCCCATGAAAGGATATACACTTTTCAATAGACCCACCTCTGTTATTGTCACATCTATAATTATATTAACACAGAATTTATGTCTTAGAATCATTTTAAATCTCCTAATTTGTGCTTCACATTGAATAGTATTTAAATTCTGTTTATTTTTCTAACAAAATCTTTCTTAGATGCCAGCTTTCCATTCCCTTTTATCACTCACTTCATCCTAAATTGCCGTCTAGTCTTCCCTTCCCCATTTCTATCCCCTATTAATCTAATGTGTGGCTATCAAATTAATCTCTGTAAATTCACTTTCAGCATGTACCACAGATATTCTTGTGTATACCACATACAAAATTAAATAGGTATGGCAGTTGTATTTTTCAAAAATTGCTTATGACAATATCTCCATATGCATTTGTTACTACATGATATTCTTTTGTGATTGCCCCAATCAACAGAGTATAGTGGCAGTGACACTACTGATCTCAAAGGCTTGGTCTTAAAAGGTGAGATAGCTTCCACCTGGCTCTTTCTCTCTTGGGATGCTCACTCTTGGAACTCAGCCTCCATGCTGCAAGGAACCCAAGCCACTCAGAGAGGCCACATGAAGGTATTCTGGCCAATAGCCATAGCTGAGGCTCTACCTACTAACCAGCATTAACTACAAGACATGTAAGTGAGAAAGCCCCCAAGATGACTCCAGTCCCAGCCCTATCTGAGAGCCACCAGATAAAAGAACCCAAGTGAGGATTTCCTAGCTGAGGCCAGTCACGTCCCAGAACATTGATAGATAATAATGATAAATAACTATTTCTCATTGTTGTTATCCTACTACATTTGGGTAGGCTGTGCATTAATAGCTAATCGATACTGTAGGGCAAACATTATAACTATAATCTAGGTTTTCTATGGCAAAAATAGGCAGGGCAAAGGTTATAAATTGCTGAATTAATTATACTATAACATTTTGAGCTGTAAACTTCTCAATTATAGTGATCATCTTCATTCTATAAATATCATTTGTCTGTCATAGAGTCCAGCCCACAGTAAAGGCATAAAAAATAGTGTTTAAATGATTAATTGAATAAATAGGACCATATGCAGATTTTATTTGTTTAGCTTGATTAGACCTTAAAATAAAGTGGCTCCTGATTATAACCAAAAACCATAATTTAGGTTTTGTTTTTTTACACTGAAGATTAAAGAATAATTCTTAGAGTCTACTGAACCCCAGGTTTATCAGAAAAAAAGATCCATTTAAAAGCCAAATAATGTAATGAGTCCTGGTCAGAAATTTTAAAACATTTTTCACTTTCCCATTTTAATCATTAATGCCAGATGTCCTTAAAAGGAAAAAATAAAAGAGAAAATTCATTATTTTATTGACTCATTCACTTTAAATGTTTATGTATATATCTTAAGCATTAAATGAATTGTACCTGGACCAAGATGTAAAAAAATGAAACAATTATTACCTTTTGCTTCTTTAGTATATTTTTCCAGAAGTATATTTTTATGGTAAAAAAAAAACAGTTTTCTATTTAGATTGTATAACTTTGAAAACTTTTGACATACTTACACTTTCTTATAAGTAATAATTCAAATAATTTAATGATACTCAATTCAAACAACTGTAATAATTCTAACAATTGTATATCTGTACAATTGCTTAATAGTTCTTAGTCCTAACTTGACATTACTATGCTGAGGGGGTAGATGGCTATAACTTAAAAAGTCACACAAATTTTAGGTAAACTAAGTAAACAACAGAATTCAAAGATTCCAATTATTCAATGCCTTAAGAACAAGATAAATGTTAAACCTGGTGGAGTTCAAAGAAGAAAATTGTTTCAGCATAAGCCTATACTTCTAGCCAGGAGCAAATAGAAGAGGCACTTTACATGAAACTTCTAATAAAGTTTACAATAAAATGGGCAAGTTTAGACCTATGAATAAAAATACATGACAAGTGGAAAACAATGACGTTCCAAGTGTTACTTGAAACAGTACGAAATGACCCCTAAAATCATTATCTTCCACTTGCTCTAATACTAACTTCATCAGACCAAACATCTAATAGTTATCTGGATTAATATGCTGTTATAAAAGAGAAGACTTGGAGTAGAAGACTGGTCAGCATTCTTAAGCTATTTATATATTCTGTTCAAAATGTAGGCAAAATGTAGGAATGGAGAGAAAACCTGGTTTCTATGTAATTTTATTAATGAATTTCAATGGACAAAAAACTTCCAGAGCAATAAACTAGAATCTAGGGATAGGCAGGGCTGAATCAGCAAAAGTGCTATTTTAAACAATTTTTCAGGGTCATCCAACATCCAAAGCTCCCTTCCTATTGGCACTCTGATCTCCACTTTGGGGAATTCCTCATGTTGGGTAGTCTGGAGAGTCAGAGCTCACGGGGAAGGCCTCATCTATATTCTGCTAGCAGCAGTGGACCAGACTGTTACAGTGGTGGGTCTCAGCAATGGTGCTGCCGCTCTCCCTTGCTCCTAAGCAATTTCTAATCCTGGGCCTCTGGCTTCTCTTTCATTCAGTGAGCCTTTCATAGTCTTCCAGTAATTCACCTTTTATTTAGGAGACTGGATCAATTTCTACTGCTTCTAACTAAGACAAAAACAGGTATCTATCCCAAGAATAGCTCTGAATTTTTATCTCCAAATAGCCCATAATACCCATAGTAAAATATTTTATTCTGTTTTCAAAGTTGCCAATTCACTGATGAAAGTCATTCTGAATAATTTTTGTTCTAACTGCATAAATAAGAATTTGGAACTCTTTTACATGAATTTATTCTCTGCTCTGAGATCAATTATAGAAAAAGTTCATTTCTAAAATGGAAAACTGTTTTGCAATAACAGTATCACAAAGGAAAGATTGACATATTTGGCTACCAAAACATATACATTATTTAAAAATAAGAAAAATAGAATACTGAAGAAAACCAACTTGGGAAAATACTTAAGTACGACAAAGTATCAGTACCTATACAAAATAGTTTATGTAAATGCCCCAAGAATACCCAAGATCTCAGAGACAATTCACATAAGAGGGAATACAAAAAGTTTCCAAAATTTTTTAAAATACTCAGTCCTGGCTTGATATAATCAAAGAAATTAAAATTAGAGCATGATTGGGGCGCCTGGGTGGCAGAGCGGTTAAGCGTCTGCCTCCGGCTCAGGGCGTGATCCCGGCATTCTGGGATCGAGCCCCACATCAGGCTCTTCTGCTATGAGCCTGCTTCTTCCTCTCCCACTCCCCCTGCTTGTGTTCCCTCTCTCGCTGGCTGTCTCTATCTCTGTCAAATAAGTAAATAAATAGATCTTTAAAAATAAAATAAAATAAAATAAAATAAAATTAGAGCATGATTAAGATGTAATTTTATATCTGTTAAAAGGGAAACAATTATTGACACCAAATTTTGATGATGTGGTAAGACTAATACATTTATATATAATTGTAAAACTTTAATATTGTGTCCGTGATTGTTCTGGCTGCAAAATGATAATAAGTTTCAAAAGTCATAAAATATTCATAAGTAATTAATTCAGCAGAGAAAGAATAGCTACCCAAGCAGAAATATTCATTATAGCATTATCAAAAATAGTAAAAAAAAAAAAAATCAGCAAAAGATAGGATGCAAAGGAATGGTTAAGCAAATCATAGTGAAATATCTACAACACCATGGGTTTTTGACAATAATAATTGTAGAAACATTAAAAATACTTAATATAAGAATCTTCAAAATTCAAAATTATAATTATATAAGTATATTCATAAATCAAAGACTAGAAAGAATATTTTTTTAAAAAGTTGTGTTCCAGTATTGAAATTATGAGACTTTTTTTTCTTTTAAAAATTGATGGGCATTAAAGAGGGCACATATTGCATGGTGCACTGGGTGTTATACACAAGTAATGAATCATGGAACACTACATCAAAAACTAGGGATGTACTGTATGGTGACTAACATAATTTAATAAAAAATATTATTAAAAAACTAAACAAATAAAATAAAAATTGACTTTAATGTGAACACATGGATCTGTAAAAACAAGGGAAGAAAATAATGGATCAATGACAAAATGAGTGTAAAAACTGCAAACCTCAGAAACACAAGCTTTTAAAAGATTTTTTTATGAGGAGTTCAGTCAAAAGACATTAATTAAAACATAACAATGAAATAAACCTACCAAGTATATTTTCTTGGAGAATGTTAAACTTAGGGTATTACGTTTTTACCATTTCTAAAATAATTTCAAACTGATGATTACCCTAAATAATAATGACAACAAAATAAGTTCACAGTATGAACTGCTATATCTAAAAGAACCAAATATAAAATGAATCATCCAATCTTCAGAATTCAAAAACGTTTGTTTACTTTATAGTGCAAGTATAAATCATATACCCTTCAGACAGAAGGATTATGGCAAAACTTGAAGATGAGATGGAAAGATAGAGAAAAAGGGGCAGACACATACACATGCAGAATAAATACTACAATTTTGAAGTAAATAATCGTCAACAAATGGCAAAATCCTTTTGAGTAACCTTCAGTTACAGACACCATCCCTCTCATATAGCAGATGCCACACAGAAGTCCTATAATTATCCATTCATAAGGAGAGTTTAAAGGAGATTAGAGAATGAAAAGGTTGTGCTTTCATTGGACATACATGTGTCAAATGTAAAATGGTGGCTCTTTAAAATCACTAAATGTTCATCTACAAGCTGTCAGGTCACAGATGGGAAATTGATCTTAAAGAGATCTTTGAAATGTAAATTTACTCAAGAATATGGCTTGGGCTAGAAGATATTACTGGTCAGACCTCTGCATGCATTTTTCTATGCCAACCCTAATAGCCCATCTGTCTGTAGTTCCTTTTCTTACCTCAGTAAAATTCTATACATCTCTCAAACATAAAAATCAATAAGGGAAATGACAGACAGAGCTAAACGAGAAAACCTATTTTTCTTACATAGTAGCAGTGATTTATAACCCACTGAAAAATTAGTAGCCAGACAGAACAAGTACGTTCTTTCCCAGAGGTCAGTAAGATCAAGGTCTGGGACATGCTGACCACCTCAATGGCCAATGCAATTAGATTGCCAATATAAACACCTGCGTGCCATCTGGCCTTCCCGGGGCTGTCACTGCCATGCATTTCCTAAGACCTGTGTGGTAACTAAGTTAATGATAGGTGCAAATCTGCAGGATATAATAAGCGCAGAGACCATTAAGAGTGTCCTCAGAATCTCCAATTTATGTCTTACTCAACTCATGAATAATAGGTTCACTATTGCAAAATATTATTATTAGAATAATCATTTTTAAATGTATATGAAAATTACATTTCCTTTAAAAATCATTTGAATATTGTTTCTAATGCTCTCCGGTATTTACTACTGAGAAGTGAAAAGTCAAATAAGTATTTGAAAAATTCAAATAAGTATTGAGCAAAATAGCAGAAGCAATGGAATCATTTTTATTTTAATGATTTTATACAACACTGCAAGTGTTTCCAGGTGTTTTCACATATGTTATCTCACTTAAGTCTCAAAAAATTTTGGCAAGTACTAAGGACCTAGACTATTTTCCTATTTAATAATGAGGAATTCAGACAGTGAGAGTGGAGAAAAATACCCAGGGTCACAGAAGCAGGACAAAATACAAACTCACAATTCGAGGGTCCTTTGACTCCACATTTTTCTATTTATTCCATATTTCTCATCGAATAAAATGTAATGATTATGATTAATTTTCTTAAGATACTTAAACATACTCAGCATCTATATGTGATACCAATCAAAACTATGATAACTAGTAGGGAATCTCCAAGAGGCAGATAATAATCTATGCCGAGTCATGACATCACAGAATCTAGGGTTGAATGGGAAGTAGTAAATAAATTAATCCAACCTCACATCAAAAATATAAATTTCCTCAATGATATACTTTATACATAATCAAAAGGCTTCTGCTAAAAGAGATCCAGTAATGGATCAAAGCCCAACCACTACCAAGACAGAATGTCATTATGGAGAGTTCTAAAGAAGAGGAAGTTCTGTACATTGAAGATAAACTAATACTTCAAGCCACCCATTAGTACTTGCTTGTTATTCCACTCCATGGTTCTTAACCTGAGCTGGAAGAGGATGGATCTGCCCACCAGAGAACATTTGGCAATATCTGGACACATTTTTGGTTGTCCAGGGGTGTTACTGGCACCCAGTGGACACAGGCCATGGATGCTGCTAAACATCTTGCAATGCACAGATCGACATCAAAGGATTATCCAACCCAAAACACGTATAGCGCCGAAGTTAAAAACTCCACTTCAGCTAAAGGTCTACCTAGAGAATAAATCTACTCCCTCTTCTCATCAACACCTTTCAAATATTTGTTAAAGTTATCCTGTTCCATCCTGTATCTTCACTTTTCAGTGACAAATGTTCCCGAGTCTAAAACTGTCCCTCTAGGAGCATGATTTTTTTGGACCTCTTAATAACATGCTTGTTCTATTTGTCAAATCTGCTCTTTAAATTTTGGGTCCAGAATGACTTAGTGTGGCAGAGGGGGTCATAAATCACAAATGCAATAGAACCACTTATTCCTAGATCTACTTCTGCCTAAAGTAACCCTGCCTAAATCTCTAGTATCTCTTTTATCAACCATTTCACATCTCAACTCAAACTGGACTTGTGATGAACTAACTTAACTAAGTAAATTTTTCCTTGAACTAGTGTTACTTTACTATCTTTGCAGTTAAGTTGTTCAAACCCCAAAGCAAGATTTTATGGGTTTCAATTGAATATAATCTTATCAATTGCATGGTATATATTCAACCCATCAAGTCTTCCCCCCAATTTGGGGGACAGATATTATTCAGTATATTAATTTTTCTTCCCAATTTTATCATCCAAAAATTTAACACTTTCCAGTTTGAAGATACTTCTCCATAGGGAAGGAATGCCAAAAATATTTTTTTAATTATGACATATTTTTATAAGTTATATTGCATTAAAATTAGCCTCTTTTAATCCATTCACCTATTCAGTAGATCAGCCACTATTTCACAAACCTCATTAGCACTTATTCTACCAAGAGTTGCACTTAGGAGACTGAAAGATGAATAAGTCGTGAACTCTGCCATTAAAATAATAAATATCACAGTTTGGATGTTCTACTCAATAAAATAATATAAAATAATACTATTAAAGTCACACCCCTGCTCATGATTCACCAAAATCCATCCTCCTCTTCCATAGAATACCTCTATGGCAGGGAAATGGCTGCCCTACTCCATTCCGCACACCAGTCTTCTTGCAGCTGAGTGGGTTACATATTAAATTCTCAGTAACAGAATATGAGTAAAAATGGTGTTTATTACTTTTCTGACAAGACTTTTAAGAAACCTCCCTAATATTTCTTATTTTGCTGGCTAGATGTATGTGGCAAGGAGGCCCTAGAGCATATAGAAGATACGAGAGGGAAGGAGTTTGGGTTGATGAATAATTTCATAGGTAAAAGCCACCTACTAAGCAGGAAAATCCACCTAAGATTGTTACCTGAGTGCTAAATAAGCCTCCACTGCAAGGTTTCACAAGCTCTTTGATCTCACATTCCCTTTGCACTCTTAAAAAAGTATTGAAAACTCCAAAAAGCTTTTGTTTATATGTACTTTATCAATATTTACCGTATTGGATGTTTTCATCAAAAAATTTAAGAATATTTATTAAGTCATATAAAATCATAATAAACCAATCATGTTAACATTAGTATCTTTTTTTTAGGAAAAGTAATTTTTCCCAGGGGCGCCTGGGTAGCGCAGTCGTTTAAGCGTCTGCCTTCGGCTCAGGGCGTGATCCCAGCATTCGGGGATCGAGCCCCACATCAGGCTCCTCCACTGGGAGCCTGCTTCTTCCTCTCCCACCTCCACCTGCTTGTGTTCCCTCTCTTGCTGGCTGTCTCTCTGTCAAATAAATAAATAAAATCTTTAAAAAAAAATTAGTGAGTACAGTTTACACATTTTTGCAGATCTCTTTAAAAGTCTGGTTTAAGGTTGCCTGGATGGCTCAGTCAGTTAAGTGTCTGCCTTTGGCTCAGGTCATGATCTCAGGGTCATTGGGATCAAGCCCTGCATCGGGCTCCCTGCTAAGTGGCAAGTCTGCTTCTCTCTCTCCCTCTCCCTCTATGATCTCTCTCTCTCTCTATTGCAAAAAAATATATAAAATCTTTTTTAAAAAACTGTATATTTAAAAAAAAAAGTCTGGTTTAATAGAAGACAGCTGGATTCTTGTTATCTGCTTCTGCACTCAATCTGTTGTAACAGCACATTTTATGTACTCTCTGGCAAACTCCACTGTAACTGTTGAAAGGATGAGAATGAGAAATAATAATGTCTTTGGTATCAATCAAAAATGAATTTTGACCTCACAGACCTCTTAAAGGGTCCTCAGCAACTCCCAGGAGTCCTAGGGCCACAGCCTGAAAGCCACTACTCCACTGTGTTGAGCCATTACATGTTTGATTCTCTATTTTTTTAGCAGGTTATCCTCTGTAATCAATATCTTTGTTGTAGCTATATGTCTTTATGTTACCTAAGATCTTTAAAATTTGCTTTCCTAAAGTGTAGATACCTGTCTGACCAGGTTACAACAAATTCTAAGAAAATGTCCACTTTCTCCCATGGTTCCTCCAACTGACACTTGATCACTTTCTTTTGTGGTCAGTTAGACATAAGTTCATTACATGTTCCTTTCACTGCTTTCTGTCCTTTCAAAAAAAAATCAGGAAAAATGAAGTGAACATTTATTAAAGAACTCAATGCCCATTAGCACTTGAATGGATAAACAAATTCTGGTAAATCCAAACAGTGGAATACTATTCATCAATTTAAAATATGCTATAGATACATGCAACCATATGGATGGATCTCAAAACAATTATGTTGTATGAAAGAAGCAGACAAAAAAAGCACCTACTCTATGACTCTACTTATATAAATGTCTAATGAATGCAAACTGATCTATAGGAATAAAAAGCAAATCGGTGTTTATCTGGAGATGAGGCAGGGGAATGGAAAGATGGAGGAATTACAAAGGGTCACAAGAAAATTTCAGGGGTGATATATATCTTCCTTATGACTCATACGCCAAAAATTATCAAACTGTACACTTTATGCACAGTTAATTATATGTACTTATATGTCAATAAAACTGTGTAAAAATTGAAATATTATTATATTATTTTTAAAGAAAATAAGACTTCCAATAAGGTTTCAGAAAGTTAAAAGCTCTCCCTTTTCTGGGCCCAATTTTTCGTAATTTATCAAAGTAGCATCTATATCTTTTCATCTGACCTGGCTATATATTACACTGACAACAATAAGTTATTTCTCTCTCCTTTTAACCTCTTCCCTCACTACAGAGAATAGTACATATTAGTATTCTAGGATTAGTATTGGTACTGGTATTCTGCCACAGAAAGTTACAAAGGGGTGTATAATAAATAGCTCTTACCATCAGGAAATACAGTAGTCCCCTGTCAGTGACATATTGCCTCTCCTTTTAGAATAATAGAGACCTACAGAGACTGTTTTTTAACATCTTGGCCTTGACAACTTGCCAATCTGAGAAGGGATAAGTGTTTTTCCCATTCTAAAAGTTTTCCTAAGAAGAAACTCCAGCAACAAAGCTACAACTTCTTATGTCTAAGAGCTCTTACTTAGCTTTCTCTATGAGCAGTTCCCCCAGTGGTAACTCCCAAGATACAGAATTTCGGACTCTCCACACTTGATCAAAGCATGTGCTTGTACAAGGGCAATGCTGCTTCTAAATTTGTCACAGTTCTCCGGGAACACAAATCCCCAGCGCATGTCATGACTAACTAGTATAAAAATAGAGCCTCATCAGCTTTAGTCTCAATTACGCCTTTTATTAGATATGCGCTGTCTCCTTTTATTACTTACCACAGAGGGGGAAATTATTTAGTCAAAAAGTAGATATAGAAATGCATGCTATATTTTCAAATTAGTTTTGAGCAAAAACACGAATTTAGCTACAGAAGTCAGATGACTTTACAGGTAGTTATCATAAATTTCATTTGAGAAGGATTCCTTCAACAGCGATGAACAGCTGCTTTCCACATTAGAGGCAGACGGGATTGTGTAACTCCGTGTTCCTGTGCGGCTGCCAAGGGACAATTTAAAGACTCCTTTAAATAAGATTCAAAGTGTCCCACCTTTACCAGATCTTACAACCAGTAGACTTCTTTCTGGAAGTTCAGTAAAAGCAGGCTTTTTCAAAGAGCATTCATTTATTATTTCCTAACAGTTAAAGAAATGCCTTGGGAATGATTTATTTTGAACGCGTTGAGTGTCCTGGCTTTGAGTCCCAGAGGTAATAATCACAGACCTGCTATGCAAGAATTGCTGCAGAACTCAAACAAGATATTGACTTCCTTTAACCTATAAAGGATGTCAAAGTTCTGATCAGGGTACAGTCTGATTAAGGGAACTAGCCCAGCTCTAATCTTTACTTAAAAGTTAAATAAAAAGTAAATAGTGATCCTCTTAGTCATTTAAGCCAGGATCACTCTCACTTGGCACAAACATCAAAGTAAGAACAGTAGGAAACAGTTCCAAGACATAATAAAATCACAAATAACATCTCTATAGTACATTACAGTTTTCTAAGTGTTTCATCTTCATTATGCAGCTCCTCAAAACAAATCCGGGCAGTGTCATAATGACTATCCACATCTGGTGAAGACAAAACCGAATTACAGAAAACTGCTAAACAATTTAACAAAAAGCCACACAAACAGTATTTTAGCCACAGAACCTAAATTTTCTGGCTTCAAATACAGTATTCTTTCTTATTTTGTTTTACTTTATAAGTTATTGATTTATTCTAATTATGACAATAATGTACAACCAATATAGAAACACTTGTAAAAGCAGAATGTAATGCTGAAACTCCAAGTCAAGTCTTGATAAAATCTTGGGTATTTCTATGCATATGTAATACATTGGCATATCTACTATCTCAGATCACATTTTCTGGAAAATGGACTCTGAGATGAAGACTTGCACACAGAAGACACACTGGTTTATTTTTTGGAACGATACCTGTAAGAGAGTGAGGGAAGCCAACTTGCTGAGGGGAGAGTGGAAGAGCAATGTAGTTGCAACATATCTCAGCCAATTCTACAGGGAGACCTAGATCTTGGATAGACCTTTCAAGTGGTACTAAACTGAGATCAGTAGCCCCTTTGTAATACAAATTCACTAGTCATTGGGCATACACCGCCCTGGGAGGGGACTGGACATCAGACAAGCCAAGTTCCCATGGGCCAAGGACAATTCTAAGACAGGGACTCAGATGTGCGCTGTCCACAGCCAAACTTCCAGAGAGCTGATAGGAGTAAGTCTCTGTGCTGGAGAGGGAACGCCAGCCTTCACCACAGCCCACCCTGTGTGCCACACTGATCCATGTGCCCCTGAGAGATGAGTTCTCGAGGATTTTGATTGGTCTCTATTGTTAACGAAGCATACAAGAGAAAGGTTATTGAAACAAACTGTAGTCATTACTACTGCAGCTGGTCTCAAAGCCACAATTGACACACACTGCCCCCCTCAATAATTCTTTCTAGATCCCCCTTATCTTTGCTAAACTAGACCCTCAAACCTGAAAGATCAAACCTCCTGGTCACCATGCCCTTCTCCGGCCTTGTCTGGAGCACTTGTCCATTTACCATCAAAATTGGCCAAAGGAATATCAAAAGATAGCCCAGTGCTAGCCTTCATTATGTACATCAGTCCAACTCCTCCTGATGATCAAGGTTAGTTACCTCCCTAGACTGGGGAGTCTTTCCCTTGCCCATGGATCTCTTGGCCACAGGAGCTCAAATTGGCCAGGCAGCAATTTATGGGATTAAGCTTACATAAAATAGAACTCTTGCACCAAGGTAAAAGGCTTTTCCCACTGGGAACCAGGACTTCCAGACACATAATGCCAAGAGTTGTAGGGATAAGAAGCCCAAATTCCCCAAGTGGATATGTTAATTAGCTTGACTGTTGTAATCATTCTATTATATGTGTGTGTGTGTGTATATATATATATATATATCACCTCATGATGTTATAGAATTTAATACATACAAATTTTACTTAAAAAATAAAAGATCAATTAATGAATTGATTGATTGCCTTGGGATCTCAAATACATTAGTTTTATTTCTTCTTTTTATTATTTATCAATAACTATCATTCTTACAATATTTAGAACCACGATGAGGCTATAAGTTCACTAATAAAATAAAAACTTTAAAATGATTCTTCGCTGAAATGAACAAAAAAATCCACAATTATTAGTCACTATTAATTATTAATCAAATCATTGGTTTTGTGTTGCAGATTTAATTTTTTAAAATAATGAACCAGCAATAATACCTCAGTTGTTCTCTTATTTTATCACATCCAATGTCCACTTCATCTAAAAGTCAAGCAGTTAAAATTTCTTTGAAGCTTGGCTGACTGACCCTTTTGGCCTTGCCAGCATACAAATTCAAAGATGTTGTTTGTTATAGTCTCTACTTTCCTTTTTGAGTTTTTTTTAATAAGGTGTATTCTTTATATGCTAGGAAGAAAATTTCTTAGTTAATAGTCCAGGGAGGATGTTGATCAATAGTTTATTTTCATAAGGCAAAATTATCTTAACTGAAAGAACATTTACATTATCCCTTTTGGTTCCTAAGAGGTGTGAAAGAGCAATGGTCTCCCCCTCTACATGCACATTATCATGGATAAGCTACTACAGAACCCACCCACACCTCTCTCCAGATCAGGGCAGTTTTGAATGCTTTCAAGCTAATTTCTTTTCTTTTTTTTCAAAATTTTATTTAAATACTAGTTAGTTAACATGCAGTGCAATATTGGTTTCAGGAGCAGAATTCAGTGGCTCATCACTTACATACAACACCCAAAGCTCATCATAACAAGCACCCTCCTTAATACCTATCACCCATCTAGCCCATTCCCCACCCACCATCCTCCACCAACCCTCAGTTTGTTCTCTATCCATCTCAATTTATAGGAGAATTCCACTCTACTAATTAACGCCTTTTCAATAAAGAATTCAAAGGGAACTTAGGGGGGTTTCCCCCATTTATTTTAAACAAAAGTGTAATTATTTTCCCACTGGCAATATTTCTTTCAGGAACCATATATTCAGAAGCCTTAATAGTTGTATTATACATTCATGTCTTTCTTTATTAAATAGAATCTGATCTTTCCCTCTGTGCTGTTTTAATCCAGGTCCTTTTCCAATGATCTCTATAAATGAAATTTAAGTATCAGTTTGAAAGATACCTATAACTTGAGATTTTACAAAATGTTATTCTTTTTAAAGTTTATTTAAAATATATAGTTGGTTATTTAGATTTTCTTCTTCCTTACTGGAAATAATCAAAACTTGTTGGCTCTAATGTTTTTGGTTAATTCTCAAAATGTAGGTCTGTGCAGAGTGGTTTTAGCTCCCTCTCAATTGATGTGTTTGTCCCACACTAGCTTCAGAGGATGTTCCCTACTCTGCCTTCAACTGTCCTTCATTATCCCAGTTTCTCCACATTAGCATCCCATAGGTTGCCATCCCTTTGCATCTTTAACTCATTCCTGATATTCCCACTTTTGCCTAACCCTTGCTCTCTTTTCAGTTTTTGGCCTTATCTTCAGTCCTAAACATTATTTTTCTCACCTTCCTCACCTTCATTTCTGAAGTCCAATGGTAAGACTAACAACCACCCATAGACTGGAAGATTTAATATTCTTTAAATGTCCATACTACCCAAAGTGTCCACAGATTCAATACAATCTCTATTAAAATTCCAATCAAATTTTTCCAAAAATAGAATAAACAATTCTAAAATTCATATGGAACCATTCACAAAGTACCCAGCACAGCCAAGACAATCTTGAGAAAGAACAAAGCTGGAGGCATCACACAGCCTGATTTCAAATTATATTAGAAACATAGAGTAATACAAACAATATGGTGTTGACATAAAAATGGAATAATCAAACAAAATATAGAGTCCAAAAATAAAACTCTGCCTGTAAAGTCAACTGATCTTTAACAAGGGTGCCAAAAATACATAATGAGAAAGGATAGTCTCTCAACAAATGCTGTTGGATAAACTGGATATCCACATGCAGAAGAATGAAATTGGATGTTTGTCTTATACCATACACAAAATTCAACTCAAAACATATTAAAGACTTAAATGTAAGACCTGAAACTGTAAAACTTCTAGAAGAAAACCTAGAGAAAAAGCTTCTTGGCATTGGTCTTGGTAATGATTTCACAAATATGATAACAAAAAGATAAGTGAGAAAAACAAAAATAGACAAGTGGGACTACATCAACTAAAAAACTTCTGCACAGCAAAGGAAGTAATACAATGAAAAGACAGCGCATGGAATAGGAGAATATGTCTGCAAACCACATATCTGATACAAGGTTGATTTCCAAAATATATGTGAAACTGCTACAACCAAATAGCAAAAAAGGTAACCCAAATAAAAAATGGGTTTAAGACTTTGAGTAGACATTTCTCCAAAGAAGACAAATGACCAACACATATATGAAAAAATATTCAACATTACTAATAATCAGTGAAAACAAATCAAAACCACAATAAGATATCGTCTCACACCTGTTAGGATTGTCATTAGCAAAAAAGCAAGTGTTGTTAATGCTGATGTGTAGAAACTGGAACTCTTTGTACAATATCGGTGGGAATGTAAAATGCTGAAATTGCTGTGGAAAACAGTATGAAGTTTCCTTAGAAAACTGGAGATAGAGCCACCATATAATCCTTCAATAGCACTGTTGAATATTTACCCCCGAAAAATGAAAGCAGGATCTCAGAAACATATTAGAATTCCTATGCTCATTACAGTATTAATTATAATAGCCAAGATATGGAAACAACCTAAAATACCCATTAGCAAATGAATGAATTAAGAAAATATGGCATGTTATTTACCCTTAAAAAAGAAAAGAAGGAAATCCTGCCATTTGGAATAATGGATGAACCTAAAGGACACTGTGCCAAGTGAAATAAGCCCGTCACAAAAGCACACATGCTGCATGGTTCTACTTACATGAAATATCTAAAGTCATCAAGCTCATAGAACCAGAGTGGAATAGTGGTTGCCCAGTGAGTTGTTATCAAAGAGCATAAAGTTTCAGTCATGCAAGGTGAATAAGTTCTAGAGATCTGCTATGCAACACTGTAACAGTGTGTAACAATACTGTATTATATACTTTGAAAAATTTTGTTGAGGGTAGATCTCGTGTTAAGTGTTTTTAACAAAATAAAATATTTTTAAAGCCAAAATCTAAAATGCTTATAACATTAGGCATTTATTTCTCACTCCTTCCACATGTCCATCATGGGTTGAGAGGAGCTTTATTCCAAACCTTTATACTGTAAGATACAGGCTGATGAACAGCCATCATTTCAGGTTTGCCTGTCTGTGGCAAAAAGAGAGAAATGGCAAATAGACATAGCCTACTAAAACTTCCACTTCGTAGTTATAGATGCCATTTCTATTCACATTCCATTATCCAAATCAAGTCATATCCAGCCCCAAAGGAGCAAAGACATGTAACCTTACCATGCATCTAGGAGAAAAGCCAGAAATATTTTATATAATCTTCATAGTATTCTTTGTTTTAAAAAGTATAAATATCGGGACACCTGGATGGTTCAGTCGGTTAAGCATCCGACTCTTGATTTCAGCTCAGATCATGATCTCAGGGTCATGAGACTGAGCCCTGCAACAGGCTCAGTGCTCAGCAAGGACTCTGCTTGAGATTCTAAATAAATAAATAAATAAATAAATAAATAAATAAATAAATAAAATCTTTTTAAAATAAATAAATAAAAGTATAAATATCAACCAGTATTATTCATTTTAAATGGGATTCATAACTATAATAAAATTTAAATAAATATATTAATCTAAGGACAAAGTAGTTATTTATTACAGAATCCATTGTCAAAATTCACACCTACAGAGTTTCAGCAACCTTACCAGTTTGCAAATTCTTGAAGCCTATTTGCAAATCCAGGAAGCCTCTCTTACAGGAAGAGAAAGCTTTTAATTGCCACAGAATGTCTCAGTCAGGCCACAGAAGATCAGAAATACTATAAACAGAGCTGACTTACACAGGTAGATAAAAACCAGCAGAGAAAACTTAATATAGCATCAAACTATCACTCGTCACCGTAACTCTTTTTTCCATTCACAGGAGTACAATTTTTATTTTCATTTATTTATTCCACAAATATTATTGTGTGCACAGTGTTATGCAAGGTGCTAATTGCTGGAGATATAGGTAGTAAACCAGCAGAGAAATATTAAAAAACTAATTACATAATTTATCATTTAACTTCAATTGTGATAAAAGACTGTCCTTTGAGGTCAAAGTTAAAAGTGCAGAACCTAGGAGCACCTGGGTGGCTCAGTCAGTTAAGCAGCCAACTCTTGATTTCAGCTCAGGTCATGATCTTGGGGTCCTGGGATCAAGCCCTGCATGGAGCTCTGTGGTCAGTGGGGAGTCTAGTTCTCTCTCTCTCTGTCCCTCTGTTCTCCCCCCACCCCCATGCATGCTCTCTCTCTAAAATAAATACATAAATCTTAAAAAAAAAAAAAAAGAATGTTTTTAAAAAAGTGCAGAATCTAGTTTCAAATGATTTTTACAATTCCAATTCCCTCTCTTTTTTTTGTCATATGACCTTGAGTAAGTTTACTGAAATATCTCTAAGTCTTGAGTTCTTCATCTCTAAAGCAGGGACAATGGAATAAGAATGCCTGCATTATAAATTTGTTGTGAGGATTGAGATAAAGTGTTTTACACATACCTGCTAGAGTTAAATGCTTAAAAGATTTTTACTATTATTTTTATTGCTGTTTATTACAAAGGAAATGTAGGTTATTTCTTCATAAAACTAATAAAACAGGTTCACTAACAATTTTATTGAAATGAGAAAACTAAGAAAGACATGATTGCCCAAACAAGAAATATGCAAAAATTAACAGTCTTGCTTGGAGAGTCCAAGACCAGGGAGGAGTAGGAGACCATAGTTTTGTCTGGTCCAGTGAATTCAGTAGATAGCTATTAAATCATTCTGAACAACTGTGAACTCAACTGGAGATCTAAGAAAAGAATTGCTGCAACTCTACCAATAGAAAAGTGACCACTTTTTGCAAGGTAGGAGGTGCAGAGAAGTGAATCTGAGGAGATATATCACAAGATAAACTGCGGGGGAAAGGGAGCCTCTGTAAGCTGGCTACCAGAAAGTGAGCTAAAATCAGAACTTTTTAAGTCTGCTCCAGTGTGGGACATCCTTGCCTGAAAGGCACTCAGGTGATGAAGTGGGGCAGGTCCTAGGTGGGCAACATGGTCCCAGGATCCCCGGAATCACAGAAAGAACAGGGGTGCCTGAGTGGGCAGAGTTCCTAAACATTGGAGCGGGGAAGCTGGCTGTAATCAGGGAGTCTGGGAGTGGACCCTCAGCTCAGGGTTGCCATAAACCACACTCTGCCATAAACCCTGTTCTCCAAGCAGAGACCCTGCAAGCAGCAGAAACACAACACCCTCCTTCTTCCCCCAGGGAGGAGAGGCAGGGGTGCACACCCCAGGAGTCTACAGGGTTTGGAGTCTAGAAGCGGGGTCCTGTGCTTGAGATAGAAAGGCTCAATCACAGGCTAGGAGAGCACAGACTATGGATGAAAACTAGGGAGACAGGAGAGATTAACTGCTTTTCCCTGAGAGCACACTGAGGAATGGGGGCGGTTGGATCTCTCAGCTCTCGGACTGAAAATTGGGAGGCCTCCATTTTCACTCTCATCCTCTAAAGCTATGGGGAAAGCCTTCAGGAAACAAAAGCCACAGAGAGCAATCTGGAGCCACTTACTTAGCCCGGCCCCCCGGCAAGGGTGGTACAATTCCACCCCGGGCAAAGACACCTGAGAATCAGTGCAAACAGGCTTCTTCCCCAGAAGATCAGCAAGAATATCTAGCTACCGGCCACACAGAACTTTAAATCTCCAACACCGGGGGAAAATAGTATACAGAATTCATGGTTTTCTTCCCATGATTCTTTAGTCTTTCAAGTTCATTTTTTTCTCTTTCCTTTTTCAACCAATTTCTTCCTTTATCAACTCTTTTTTAAGTGTTTAATTTTCATTTTTACAGTTACATTCTATCCTTTCATTGTATTTAATTTTATTTTTGTATATGTATGAGTTTTTCCCTCTTTCCAATTTTGGGATGCAGTTTCTTCTAACAAACAGACCAAAATACACCCAGAATCTAGTGTATTGCTCTGTTCTTATCACCTGTCTGATAATATTCTCTTTCTTTTTTTTAAAGATTTTACTTATTTATTTGTCAGAGAGAGAGAGAGCACGCACAGGCAGGAGAAGCAGCAGGCAGAGGGAGAAGCAGTCTCCCCGCTGAGCAAGGAACCCAATGTGGGACTTGATCCCAGGGTCCTGGGATCATGATCTGAGCAGAAGGCAGCTGCTTAACCAATTGAGCCACCCAGGCATCCCTTTTTTTTTTTCTTTTAAGTCTTTTTAAATTTTTATATTTACAGTTGCGTTCTATCCTTTCAATGTATTTAATTTTATTTTTGTATATATATAAGTTTTTCTTTCTTTACAATTTTGGGATGTAGTTTCTTCTAACAAGCAAACCAAAATACACCCACGATATAGTGTATTAGTCTGTTTTATTCACCAGTCTGTTTATATCCCTTCTCTCTCTCTTTTTTTTGTCTTTTAATTTTCATTTTTACAGTTATACTCTATCCTTTCATTCTATTTAATTTTATTATTGTACATATATAAGTTTTTCTTTCTTTACAATTTTGGGACCCAGTTTTCTAATAAAAAGACCAAAAATACACACAGAATCCAGGGTATTGCTTTGTTCTGTTCACCTGTCTGATTATATTCTATCTTTTTTGCTGTTCTTTTTATGGTGGTTGCTGTAGTTTTAAATTTTTTTTCAGTGTTGCATCTCTTCTGATTTGTTTAATGTGTATTTCTCTAGGGTCATTGTTGCCATTTTAGTATTTTTTTCTCTTGTTTATCTACTCTTCTCTGGACTTCTAGAATGACAAGACAGAAAAACTCACCTCAAAAAAAGAGAACATTGAGGCAGTACTAAAATCTAATCAGGTCAAAATCAAAAAGGTTATTAATGAAATGCAATAAAAAATGGAGGCTCTCACTGCTAGGATAAATGAGGCAGAAGAGAGAATTAGTGATATAGAAGACAAAATGATGGAGAATGAAAAAAGCTGAGAAAAAGAGATAAACAACCACTGGATCACAAGGGGAGAATCCGAGAGATAAGTGATACCATAAAGTGAAACAATATTAGAATAATTGGGAACCCAGAAGAAGAAGAGGGGGCAGAAGGTATATTGGCACAAATTACAGGGGAGAACTTTCCAAACCTGGACAAGGAAATAGGCATTCAAGTCCAGGAGGCACAGAGAACCCCCCTCAAATTCAATAAAAATAGGTCAGTACCCTGACATATAATAGTGAAACTTGCAAATCTCAGAGACAAAGAGAAAATCATAAAAGTAGCTTGGGACAAGAGGTCCAAAACCTACAAGAGTAGAAATATTAGGCTGGCAGCAGAACTATCCACATGGACCTGGTAGGCCAGAAAGAATTGGCATGATATATTCAGGGTGCTAAATAAGAAAAATATGCAGCCAAGAATACTTTATCTAGCAAGGATTTCATTCAAAATAGAAGGAGAGATAAAAAGCTTCCAGGACAAATGGAAACTAAAAGAATTTGTGATCACTAAACCAGCCCTGCAAGAAATAGTAAAGGAGATCCTTTAAGCAAAGAGAGAGCCCAAAAGTAACATAGACCAGAAAGGAACAGAGACAATCTACAGAAACAATGACTTTACAGGTAATACAATGGCACTAAATTCATATCTTTCAGTAGTTAGTCTGAATGTAAATGAGCTAAATGCCCCAATCAAAAGACACTAGGTATCAGATTGGATAAAAAAGGCCAGACCCATCAATATGCTGTCTGCAAGAGATGCATTTTAGACCTAAAGTTACCTCCAGGTTGAAAGTGAGGGGATGGAAAACCATTTATTATACTAATGGACATCAAAAGAAAGCTGGGGTGGCAATCCTTAAATCAGATAAATTAGATTTTAAACCAAAGACTGTAATATAACATGAGGAAGGAAACTGTATCATAATTAAAGGGTCTATCCAACAAGAAGATCTAACAATTATAAATATTTATGCCCCGAACATGGGAGCAGCCAATTATATAAAACAGTAATAATAAAATTAAAGGAATACATTGATAATAATACAATAATTGTAAGGGACTTTAACACCCACTCACAACAATGGACAGATCATCTAAGCAGAAGATCAACAAGGAAACAAGGGCTTTGAATGACATACTGGACCAGATGGACTTCACAGATATATTCAGAGTATTCCATCCTAAAGCAACAGAATACACATTCTTCTCAAGTGCACATGGAACTTTATCCAGAATAGATCACATGCTGGGTCACAAAACAGGTCTCAACCAGTATTAAAAGATAGGGATCAGGGGCACCTGGGTGGCTCAGCTGTTAAGCATCTGCCTTCAGCTTAGGCCATGATCCCAGGGTCCTGGGATCGAGCCCCGCATCAGGCTCCCTGCTCAGCAGGAAGCTGTTTCTCCCTCTCACACTTCCCTTGCTTGTGTTCCCTCTCTTGCTGTCTCTGTCAAATAAATAAACAAAATCTTCAAAAAAAAAAAAAAAGATAGGGATCATTCCCTGCATATTTTCAGACCACAGGCTTTGAAATTGGAACTCAATCACAAGAGGAAATTTGGAAAGAACTCAAATACATGGAGGCTAAAGAGCTTACTACTAAAGAATGAATGGGTCAACCAGGAAATTAAAGAAGAATTTTAAGAATTCATGGAAACAAATGAAAATGAAAACACAACTGTTCAAAACCTTTGGGATGCAGCAAAGGCAGTTCTAAGAGGGAAGTATATAGCAAGAAACAAGTATATCTCAAGAAACAAGAAAGGTCTCAAATACACAACCTAAACTTACACTTAAAGGAGCTGGAAAAGAACAGCAAATAAAGCCTAAATTCAGCAGGAGAAGAGAATTAATAAAGATTAGAGCAGAAATCTATGAAATAGAAACCAAAAGAACAGCAAAAGAGATCGATGAAACTGAGAGCTGGTTCTTTGAAAGAATTAATAAGATTGATAAACCCCTGGGCAGACTCATCAAAAAGAAAAGAGAAAGGACCCAAATAAATAAAATCATGAATGAAAGAGAAGAGATCAAAACCAACACTGAAGAAATAAAAAATTAAAAGAATATGTTATGAGCAACTATACGCCAACAAATTAGGCAATCTGGAAGAAATGGATGCATTCCTAGAGAAGTATAAACCACCAAAACTGAAACAGGAAGAAATAGAAAACCTGAACAGACCCATAACCAGCAAAGACACTGAAGCAGTAATCAAAAATCTCCCAACAAATAAGAGTCCAGGGCTAGATAACTTCGCAGGGGAATTCTACCAAACATTTAAAGAAGAATTAATACCTACTCTTCTGAAGCTATTTCAAAAAATATAAATGGATGGAAAACTTCCAAACACTTTCTATGAGGCCAGCATTACCTTGATTCTAAAACTAGACCAAGACCCCACCAAAAAGGAGAATTACAGACCAATACCCCTGACGAACATGGATGCAAAAATTCTCACCAAGATACTAGCCAATAGGATCCAACAGTACCTTAAAAGTATTATTCACCACAACCAGATGGGATTTATTCCTGGGCTGCAATGGTGGTTCAACATCTGCAAATCAATGAATGTGATACGCTACATATAATAAAAGAAAGGACAAGAAGCATATGATCTTCTCAATAGATGCAGAAAAAGTATTTGACAAAGTACAGCATCCTTTCTTGATTAAAACTCTTCACAGTGTAGGGATAGAGGGAGCAGACTTCAATAGCATAAAAGTCATATATGAAAAGCCCACAACAAATATCACTGTTAATGGGGAAAAACTGAGAGCTTTTCCCCTAAGGTCAGGAACAGGACAGGGATGTATACTATTACCACTGTTGTTCAGCATAGTACTAGAAGCCCTAGCCTCAGCAATTGGACAACAAAAAGAAATAAAAGTCATCTAAATCAGCAAAGAAGAAGTCAATCTCTCATGCTTCACAGACAACATGATATTCTATGTGGAAAACATGAAAGACTCCACCAAAAAATTTACTAGAACTCATACAGAAATTCAGCAAAGTGGCAGAGTACAAAATCAATGCACAGAAATCGGTTGCATTTCTATACACTAACAATGAGACAGAAGAAAGAGAAATTAAGGAGTCAATCCCATTTACAATAGCACCAAAATCTGTAAGATACCTAGGAATAAATCTAACCAAAGAGGTAAAGGATCTGCACTCTAAAAACTACAGAACACTTAAGAAAGATATTGAGGAAGAAGAAGAAATGCAAAATGTTCCATGCTTATGGATTGGAAGAACAAATATTGTTAAAATGTCTATGCTACCTAGAGCAATCTATACATTCAATACAAGCCCTATCAAAATACCATCAACTTTTTTCACAGAGCTGGAAAAAATAATCCTAAAATTTGTATGGAACAATTAAAGACCTCAAATAGCCAAAGGAATGTTGAAAAAGAAAACCAAAGCTGGTGGCATCACAATTCTAGACTTCAAGCTATATTACAAGCTGTAATCATCAAGTCAGAATGGCAGTGGCACAAAAATAGACACATAGATCAAAGGAACAGAAGAGAAAACCCAGAACTGGACCTTCAACTCTATGGTCAACTAATCTCTGACAATGCAGGAAAGAATATCCAATGGAAAAAAGACAGTCTCTTCAATAAAAGGTGTTGGGAAAACTGGACAGCCACATGCATAACAATGATACTGGACCATTTCCTTACACCATACACAAAAATGACTCAAAATGGATGAAAGACATAAACGTGAGACAGGAATCTGTCAAAATCCTAGAGGAGAAAACAGGCAGCAACTTCTATGACTTCAACCACAGCAACTTCTTTCATGACATGTCTCCAAAGGCAAGGGAAACAAAGGCAAAAATGAACTATTGGGACTTCATCAAGATAAAAATCTTTTGTGCAACAAAGGAAATAGTCAACAAAACCAAAAGACAACTGACAAAATGGGAGAAGAGATTTGCAAATGTCTTATGAGATAAAAGACTAATATCCAATATCTATAAAGAACTCAGCACCCAAAGAACAAATAACCCAATCAAGAAATGGGCAGAAGACAAACACAGAGATTTCTCCAGAGAAGACGTACAAATGGCCAACAGACAAATGAAAAAATGCTCAACTCAGGATCAGGAAAATGCAAATCAAAACCACAATGAGATGCCACCTAACAGTAGTCAGAATGGCTAAAATTAACAAGTCAGGAAATGACAGATGTTGGTGAGGATGCAGAGAAAGGGGAACCCTCTTGCACTGTTGGTGGGAATGCAAGCTGGTGCAGCCACTCTGGAAAACAGTGTGGAGGTTCCTCAAAAAAGTTGAAAATAGAGCTACCCTACTACCCAGCAATTATACCACTAGGGATTTACCTCAAAGATAGAAATGTAGTGATCTGAAGGGGCACCTGCACCCCAATGTTTATAGCAGCGATGTCCACAATAGCCAAACTATGGAAAGAACCCAGATGTCCATCAACAGATGAATGGATAAAGAAGATATAGTTCATATATACAATGGAATACTACTCAGCCCTCAAAAATGAAATCTTGTCATTTGCAATGACATGGATGGAACTAGAAGGTATTATACTAAGCAGAATAAGTCAACCAGAGAAAGACAATTATCACATGATCTCACACATATGTGGAATTTATGAAACAAAACAGGATCATAGGGGAAAGGAAGGAAAGATAAAACAATGAAATCAGAGAGGGAGACAAACAACAAGAGATTCTTAATCAGAAGAAACAAACTGAGAGTTGCTGGAGGGGAGGGTGGTGGGGG
>NC_048231.1:57051968-57199623 GCF_002007445.2 Ailuropoda melanoleuca
TGGTGGGGGGATGGGGTAGCTGGGTGATACGTTAAGGAGGGCAGGTGATGTAATGAGCACTGGGTATTAGGTAAGACTGATGAATTCCTGAACTCTACCTCTGAAATTAGTAATACATTATATGTTAATTAATTGAATTAAAGAAAAACAGATAAAAGTAGTATTGCTGAGAAAAAAATTAAAAATTTAAAAAAATCAACCACTATTTTTCTAGTAGTTAACTAGTTAATAGATTTTTTAAATGAAACAATTTTTTGGTCTGAATGAGAAATTTCCATGTGATATATATTGGTGTTGTTTGTAAATTTAGAGTTTGGCAAAAGGGACTATTGAAGTACTATTTAAATATATAGCTTCTTTTTAAATTAATACAATATAATATCTTATTAAAGTGTCATACATTCAAAATTAAAAAAATTAACATTCTTCAGAAACCTAAGTGAGTACACTTGATTTAGCAGAAAAGTTTATAGGCGAGTGGTGGTCAATCCTGATAAACATCTTTTCCCCATATCTCATTTCTAGTCAATCAAGAAGACAATGGAAAAAGGACAAAATGGCACCATCTCATATTTTCTTTGATTTTCTAACAAAGTAAATAAGCCAGGTATGATTCTCAATTGCCATGAGGAAAGCGACACACCCAAATCCTAAAACACTTGTCAGGATTGAGTCTTGTAGGATTCTTAACTTCCATTCAAATTATTTCTACAATTAAAATGTTACTCATCTACTTATGTAGCCAATTTCCATATTTTCTGGGAATGAACAGATTAGTAGCAGAAAGATTACTAATACTTGTATGGGGGTTACTAGTCACAAAGCACTCTTTACATACACTAATTTATATTCTCCTTTTAAAACTGAAAAGTAAGTAGGGCAGATCATATTGTCCCTCATTTCTCCAATGAGGTAGCTGATGGTCTTAGAATGTAAGTGATTTGCTGAAGACCAAATATGAATGACAGATTCTGATTAAAACAACCAATGCTCGTTTTATGGCCTGGAACACTTATGCATTATTCAGGAAACTACAGACCTCCAGGGAAAGAGAAGAAATCCAGGTACAATTACAAGGAAGTGGTTATAGTGTTAACAATGGCTTTATCTTTGTCAACCTCAGTTTAAATATTTGTTGCGTGAAAGAGGTTTTTAATAGTTCTTCAAAATAGCAGTATATTAATATAGTTCACTATTCTTTTCCCTCCACTCTAGTCATAGCGACTGGATTAATGTGCCTATAATTGCAGACTACTTGTGAGTGCACATTTGCATGGTATACACCAAAAAGTGATCCAAATTTGATGCCAGGTTGGGAAGACACAGTTGGAGCCCCCATCACCATTTGCCTCACCAGCTGGCACTGGCTGACAAGATGCTGCCAGATGGGTCTTCATGAGCCTCCTAAATCAACAGTGAAATTGAGAGCAGTGTCATCAAGTATGTCATTACTGCTAAAAACACGAAAATGACATTGCATACCTATTTGATGCACTGAATCAGCCTTGAATCACAATCAAAGTGTCTCTTAAAACTGGAATGAAAGGTAAAAAAAAAGTACTTTATGCTGCAAACCTGTCTCTTATACTTATGATAAAACTTTTATACAGAGATCACTTCAAGAGATAGCAGTGTCTTTTTATACTTGATTTATAATTACTCTTCAGGTTTTACATAAAGGATAAAGAAAAGATGGTATTGGGTAAAGAGGTCTGCAAAGAATGTGGCAGATTCAGAGAACTGGCAAAAAGAGACAACTTTAACCCCCATTTATAATCTTAATGTGGGAGCATGGCGCTCATCACATACTACCTTGTAATATAACTGTTGTTCACACAGTGTTGTTCTTGCTAAAACAGCCTAATGAAAAGAGGCAGATTTTTGAACCAGATCAGCCTGATTTGAATTCTAGATAACTACCATGTACATGGCCTTGAGTAATTTACCAACTTTTCTGGGCCCTGTTTCTGCATACTAAATAAGGTTGATATCTACATATCAAGGTTACTAAAAGAACTAAATGAGATTTTAAATATATATGTATATATTTGGCACAGAATAGGAATGTAATTAATGACAACTGTCATTTTTATTTTCATCATAAAATTTTGAGGCTTACCCAAAGGCTAGCAATTGTTAAGAAAAGATAACAGAATCTTTCTTGAAAGAATAATGTATGAATGAATGAATGAAGACATAGAAATGCCAAAGTTATATAAAGAAATGCCATGTGCCACACTAGCTCAGTGAGATGGCAGCAACACAAAGAAAAAGGTCAAATGCTAAGGCTGTGCTTTGTTAATGAAGAAATAACAATTTTTAAAAATTTTTTTATTATGTTAGTCACCATACAGTACATCATTAGTTTTTGATGTAGTGTTCCATGATTCATTATTTGTGTATAACACCCAGTTGCTCCATGCAATACATGCTCTCCTTAATACCCATCACCAGCCTAGCCCAATCCCCCATCCCCCTCCCCTCTGAAGCCCTCAGTTTGTTTCCCAGAGTCCATAATCTCTCATGGTTCATTCCCCCTTCTGTTTACCCCCCTTCATTCTTCCCTTCCTTCTCCTACCAATCTCCCTGCTATTCTTTATGTTCCATAAATGAGTGAAATCATATAATTGTCTTTCTCTGCTTGACTTATTTCACTTAACACAGTCTCCTCCAGTCCTGTCCATGTTGCCGCAAATGCTGAGAAATTGTTCTTTCTGATGGTAAGTAATATTCCATTGTATATATGCCACATCTTCTTTATCCATTCGTCTGTTGCAGGGCATCTCGGCTCCTTCCACAATTTAGCTATTGTGGACAATGCTGCTATGAACATTGGGGTGCATATGGCCCTTCTCTTCACTACATCTGTATCTTTGGGGTAAATGCCCAGTAGTGCAATTGCTGGGTCATAACAATTTTTTATTTGATTTAAGATGAAACTTCCAAATTAATAGCTTCTAACCAGAAGTTTATGAATATTCAGATTTTTGAAAATTCATTTCTTTCTTTCTCCAAATTTTCTCAGGACATAAACATACATATATCAAGATCTTATTCACATTCAATATGAAAGTAGCATTTGTATTGTTTTTTCCTACACAGTATCTCCCCGTTTGCAACTATATGCTTTTGCATGGGCACTTGATTAACAATGGCTTATTCTACTAGACTCAAAGCTCCGTGAGAGCTGGGACTGGGTCTCTCTGGCTTATTTTTGTAGCTTCAGTTTCTGGCACAGTAGCTACCTGCATAGTAGACACTCAAATAATTATTCAAAAAACAGAAATTACCCTCTTCATATCCTAAGAGCATGCCAAGGGATCAGCACTGTATTTTCAGGTTTAGTTTTCTTTATTAAACAATTAGATTTTGAAAGAAATGTGTAAAAGTGATAACAGATCATTTTACATACTCAGGCACCCTTTTGCTTGCATATCTTACAGATCTTTCAAAACCAAATGTCAGAAATGGAAACCCAAAATGGCATTCTGCATTCACCCAATGATCCTACAGAAACTGTGCTCTGACTCCCTTATTTAGAATAATCTCTCAGGGGGCGCCAGGGTGGTTCAGTCATTAAGTGTCTGCCTTCGGCTCAGGGCGTGATCCCGGTGTTCTGGGATCGAGCCCCCCATCAGGCTCCTCCACTGGAAGCCTGCTTCTTCCTATCCCACTCCCCTCGCTTGTGTTCCCTCTCTCACTGGCTGTCTCTGTCTCTGTCAAATAAATAAATAAAATTAAAAAAAAAAAAGAATAATCTCTCAGGAAGTTCTTCATTTCTGGCGGCACAATGAAAAGACAATGGTGCTTAGGGAAATTGGGACCAGAGCTAGAGACTGTCTCTTCTCTGGACCATAATTTAATGTTTTAAATACAGAAGGAAATTCCAAAAGTAAAAATTCCATTCCAGAATCCTCGGACTCAACTACATTTATCCAACTTTGATTAAGTCCTGGTCTCTGGCATCGGGATCAAGAACCATATGCCAAAACAAAACAAATCATCAAAAACTTTGAAAGAAAGAGCATGTGGTATGGTTTTCAAACAGAGAACTTATAGACAAGAGTCAATATCAAACTGCTAGTACAAACACACAAACATGAGTGCGCACACACGGAGTTCTCTGTTCTCAAACAACTCTGAAGGTCCATAATATATAATAACTTTTGGTGAAATTAAAGATACCTACTTCATATGGCTGTTTTAAGGAGTAAATGAGATCACATATGTGAAATGTCAAGTCAAAATTGGAATCTCCTGAATGCTGGCCAGAATGCAGCTATTAGTACTTGATCAATGAGAAATGAAGGATTTGAGATCACTCAAGAACCATCTCTCAATCACTGGCACTCAAGAACTGAAGGCTTGTTTTCTGCTTAACCTTCTTATGCCCTCAGAGATACTCCAAATTAAATCACTTCCCATCAGCTCTACTACCGCAGCTAGTGCCAGCCACTACCATGTCTCTCGACCTGTGCCTTCAACCTTTTTACTTCTACCTTACTTCCCCTTGTCTCCTCCGCCCCACCTTCACATTCCCTACCTCGTGATTTGGTCTATTATCCAAAGAGCAGCCAAAATGATCCTTTTAAAATAAAAGTCTGATCTGATCACTGTCCTCCCAACATCCTCCAATAACTTCCCAGGAAAATCTAAATTCCTTATAATAGCTACCTCTCCAAGCACATTTTCTCACACTTCACAATATCTGATGTTATAGTTTATATTTATTTATTACCTGTTTTTTCTACCGGAATGCAAGCTCTATGAGAATAAAAACAATATTGGTTTTATTATTCTCTACCTAATATCAAAAAGAGCCCATGAACATAATAGACACGTAATGATTACTTGCTGAATGAAAGAATGCGTGAGTATTTCTTATCCATATTCAAGTCAGATGTGTTCAGGACAGATCAAGTCAATAAAAAAAGAAATCCTAACCACAGCTGTAAGGAAGACAGAAGACAGTTTTCAGTGGCAGAGCCAAAGGTATCAAAATAGAAAAAACTAGAATGTAGAAACGTATATAAAAGCCATAGTGTATTTTTTTCTATTGCTGCATAACAAATTATGACATCTGCTTATTTGCTCATAGTTCTGTAGGTCAGTCTCTAGGCAGGCTGCACTATATCCTCTGCTTAGGGTCTCACAAGGCCAAAATCAAGTTGCTGGCCAGGCACCTCTGCGGAAAAATTCACTTCTAAGTGCATTCAACTTGCTGGCAGAATTCAGTTCCTTGCAGTTGTAAGACTGAATAGAAGCTTTCTTGCTGGATGTGGAGAGGAGGAGGTGAGGGGGAGGGCTACTTTTAGTCCCTAGAGGCCACCTACATCCTTGCCAAATAGCTCTCTCCATCTTCCAAGGTAGCAAGGCATGTCGAATCCACCTCAGACTTGGAATCTGACTTCTGCTACCAATTGGAGAAAAGTCACTACTTGTAAAGGGCTCCTGTGATTAGGTTAAGGCCTACCCAGATAAACTCCTTTGGATTAACTCAAGATCAGCTGATCAGCAACCTTAAGTACATACATAATCATGGGCATAATAGCTTATTATATTCACCGTTCCAGGGATTAGGGCAGGAAATCATGAGGTGGGAGGCATCTTAAAATTCTGCTTACCACAAACAACTGATTCCAAACCAGAGGTACCCAATAAAACACTTAGAAGTGTTGCTCTCTGGGATTTCCTTCTTACCCTTGCAACTAATTAGCTTAAGCTTCACACTTTCCGATTGGAAGTATGGCAGGTATCTTTTCCTTTTATCGTGGTAGCAGTGCCTTTGCAGTGAGGCCTGCAGACAACTGAGCTGAAACCTGTAAATGAAATATCACGCTGCAGATCAGAGAGAAAAGGCCAAATTTACCTGGAAACTGTCCTCCATCTAATTTCCTGTAGTCATCAGAGTCTTTTTGCAAAGAAAGGATGCACAAATGCCCACCTCCCAGACAATGATTCCATTTTCTACGAGCTTGCATGACTATGCTAGTTATCAATGCGCTGCATGGAAACATACTTCTAATTTTTGTGTGTGTGATACCTTACATTTTTCAAAATGTTTTCCCATACTTAACCTTCATTACAACCCTTTGAAGTAAAGTTAAGCGATCATTGTTATCTCTGTCTTACAAATGAGGAAACTGGTGCCCAGAGTGATTAAATCATTTGTCTGTAGCCCCATGAGAATTTATTGACAGATCTGGTGCTAAAAATGGCATCTCCTAATTCCTAGACCAGTGCTCTTCCACCTCATTCTAGACTAGAAGCGGAAATGTCAGAAGACAGTTCTATGCAAAATTTCCCTCTTGGGGGGGCCTGCTGGTCTTCTGGCCCTATCTGACCTTGTTTACACTGGATGAAATTTAAGAAAATTGCCATGAGTTGTTTGGTTAGTGCTCATAACTGCAGGTGTTGGGTTTTACCACAGTGCAATAAATGAAAATGAAAGAGGAAATATAAGAGGAATTGCGCCTTGAATAAAAGGGACTGTATCTCAAGGAATACCAAGAGGGACTCTTTTAGAGTGCCATCTCTGCCTGCAAGCAAAACAGTTCATTGCAATAGAGGGATAAGAGCCAGGAAGGCAGGTGGGGAAGGTCCTAGCTGCTCAAGCAGCTATGGCCTGCCAGGGTGAATCCACATGTAACACCAATCAAAGCAGATCAGCAAAAAGAGCAATGAACAAAAGTATCTACTATCAGTAATACTCATATCAAGAATACTCTGTAAGAGAATTTGATTGCAAAAATCCATTCTCACCCACAACTGGTTTATATCATAATACACATCTTCCCGACAATTTAAAAACCAAAGAAAAGTTGTCTATATACAGAATTACTAAATAACAAAATACATAGAGCTTAAGAGTGCTGGCTTTGGGGGTCACCTGGGTGGTGCATTCGATTAAGCATCTGACTGTTGGTTTCAGCTCAGGTCCTAATCTCGGGGTCTTGGGATCAAGCCCCAGGGTGTGCTCTGTGCTCAGCTCAGAGTCTGCTTGAGTTTCTCTCTCCCTCTGCCCCTACTGCTCATGCTCACTCTCTCTCTCTCTCTTCCTCTCTCTCAAATAAATAAATAAATCTTAAAAAAAAAAAAAAAGAGTGCGGCTTTGGGAACAAACTTTCAGTTATCATTGCATCACTTATTGGCTGTGTGAGTCTGGGAAATTTATTTAACTCCACTAGGCTTTTATCTCCTCATCTATAAATCTGGAAAGAGGGCATTAACTACCTCTGAGTGTTATTGTGAGGACTAAATCAAATTATGTTTGTAAAGTGCTTAGCTCATAGTAAACACTAATTAAATGTTTGCTATTGTTACTATAATTTAGCGTTAAAGAATATGTCTTACATTTTTTCCAATATTTTCTAGCATAAATATCATGATGAGTCTCATGCATTAGATTAGGGAAACTCATTTATAATTATTAAAATAAGGAAGATGATGGTGGGAAAATTTGTGTTTAAATTTTTATGTTTTTAAAAACGATGTTTAATTAGTAAGATTTTATCTCAGAAATAGCAAATCATATTGCTAGGCAATTATATCTGTTTGTAAACATAACTACCAGAATATATACGAATATATTTAGCTATTATATATCACCCAAAACAGTTTTTGCAAGAAAAAAAATAATGGGTGAAAGATGTGGCAGAAAACACTGGTTTTTAAAAAAAGATTAAGTGTGAAATGTGTTGGAAATTCACCATGGAAACATTGTAAACAGCCAAACAACCCAAAGTCTAGCCAAAATTGGAATTCTTCTGGATTTTATAAAGCAGGCTAAATGTCCTAGTGCCTCAAAGCCTTAACAACTAATAATGTTTTAAGGGATAAGTCTCCCTTCCCAGATGTTGAAATTAAAATGCCTCAATATGTCTAAATTGTCAAATCAGTCCCTGCATAAAAGTTTTCGAGAGCAAATTTCAAGTCCTACCTTTTTTGCAGTCTCAATAAAGAGTGCTACCTAATTGGCCTGGCAGTTACAAAAGGTACAAAACACTTCTTTCAAGTACACTGGACACCACTTCTGTTCCAGGGCATCTCTATTTCTCCTGTAATAACTTCTAGGGGTCATAGGCTCTTCTGAGTTAAAAGGCATAGATTCCCCAAAGGAGCACGCTACTAATTCTCCTCCTAACAATAGAACTTCATATCCTTTTATAAATAGAAAACAAGTTCGGACAGTAACAATAATCTTAGGCTGATACTAGATAAACAGGACTACCAGGCACTGAAATCATCTTAAAACACATCAAAATTTTTTTGATTCCAGCAAATATTTATAACTCCACAAATCACTTTAGATAAAAACCCATTATTCCAAGTATTAATGTAAAGGAAAAAAAGTTACTTAAAGATCCAGAAAGAAACAGGATTTACCTCAGACCAAAAAGCAAATTAACTTTTTCTGCAATAATCCAAACATAGATTCCTAAATGTTGTACAGTATAAAAGGACACTGGAACTCAATTCTAAACTATGGACATCTCAACAATCAGTCCATTTCATATTCTTCAGATTCCATTCTCCTGGCCACCCGTGAGCATTCAGAGCCTTATGGTCTGAAATACCCCTCAACTCTACATACTAATGGTGGGAGATACCAAGTGAAAAAGTTAGGGATATCCCTCTTGAGTTCCCAACTTGTCTCCTGTTTCTGTAACTGAAATCTTGTGCCCAAGGTTGCACAATCCTCACAAAGAGATTCTCAGAGACCTGTGAGTCCTTTTGACAGTAATTCAGTATCACCAGCATTATTCTCATTCTTTATCTCCACAACATTGACTCAACAACATTTTATGAGAGCCCCAGAACTGACATTGGCAAGGTTAGGAGATGACAGAGGGAGATAAGGGATACAGATAGAAGCTTACTCTAAGTGAATTTTCTATCTGGTAGCACAGGATGGTGGCCAAATAGATGTTTTACTCCTTTCATTGACAAGATTCAGGAGTAGAGCCAAGAAATACAGATCCAGCTCTTTAATGACTTCAAAGAGAGGGAAGGGGTGGGAGTGGGGGGAATCCAGGCTCTGAGATTTACTTTATTTTTGGAACAAAAGAGGAACCAATTTATAAATATCAGTGGCCTGTGTGGTAAAATTTTAATTGGGGAAGGGGCACACTAGGCATGGAATGTTCCTAAAATATCCACCAATAGTGTTATTTCACCATTCCTGATCCATTCTTTTGCTTAGAACATTCCTTCCATCTTTCAAACCTTTTTAAAGTACAAATTACTCCAAAGCATATATTGTTCACCCTGACATTCCACTTATTTTAATACCCAAATAACAATAATTCAAATGTGCATCCTGTTTGACTTCAAGAATTCCAATATCTCTGGAAATCCCTAAAGAATGTATGTTCCATAAATATGTATTAATTGTCACTTTCACCTCAGCAACCATGTCCCTAAGGAAGTTATCTCTCAGCCTCTTTCCAGTCTCAGTACAGAAACACAGACACAAGCCGCTCTGCAAGCACAGCTAGTTAGACCTTTGGCATTCAGTACAATGTTAACAGCCCAAAAGCTTGTGAATAATAGAGTAGAAATTAAAACTGAACATATGCATTATACTGGGACCAAAAATGACTAGAATATCTCGGCGTCTTGGGCTACCCCACTGCGAGTTTCATGGTAAGTTCCCATCCGCTCACCTCCCAGGCTGCCCCTAGGGTTGAGGAGCTAAACCCATCAACTCACAGTGCGCACCTTTCAATGCTCTCTTCACAGACCGAAGCCTCTTAGAAGTATGTGGGATTTTCTCGGGTCGGAGCGGCAGGGTGAGATTATTTCTCCTACAACCACAATAAATATAATAGGCCAGTTAAAATACAGAACAGAAAAGAACAATGTTACAAAAAGGACTAATTTTATACTGTGTTATTACATAGAGCAGTTTAGCTCCTCTCACAATGCCAAAGGTCTCCATTCCAGAACAGGATCTTGGTTTTTCCATTGGTATAACCAAAAAGTAAATAAAGAGATTTTGTCTAAATCAAAGAGAAATTTGCTTGCCCCTCAAACAAAATCAAAAAACCTATTGGAGATTTTTTAAATTTTCTATTTAAATTCAATTTATAAACATATAACAGAGCTCTGCCCCCCAACTCCCACCTCCCAGGCATAAAAGTTGCCAAAGTTGTCAAAATGTGGAATTTTTTTTTAGCTAGAGCAGAGTACAGTGCAATCATTGTTCAATTTAATCCTACAACAAGACTATGAAGCAAGAATTATTTCTCCATTTTTATAGAAAAGAAGACTGATCTGAGAAAGTCCAGTAATTTTGCCCGGTCCACCCAGGCCATCTGACTCTGGTGCTTTGGCAGACAGTTCAGAATAAGAATGCAACCATGGTAATGACATGGAGAAATGTGATTTAGCAAGAAGGAAAAGGAAGAACTCAGACAAGAGCCACAGAAAGACACCAAAGCTTAAGTGCGCCCCTGGGGGAGCTTGTACATCCATCTTCAGACCTGCATCTCTGAGAGACAGTATAACCCAGGCAACCAACATCCCTGAAATCTTGGCTTGAGTTTAGCTTTAATATGCTAATCAGTTCAAACTGCCTCTGGAGTCTTGAATATCTGGTGTTGAAGATTTATTCACCTCTCTTAATACACTCATTTTCTGAAATCATTTTTAAATTATTTTATTGGTTCATGTTGAAGAAGTCTGAAGTCAAAACTCTCAAGTCATTTACCCTGATTTGTGAAGGCTGCCAATACTATTATTATTTTAGAGCCCAGTTTGTGTCTTCTGTCATTGCTATTGGCAAGAGCTGATGAGCTTCCCGGGATAGGC
Source organism: Ailuropoda melanoleuca (assembly GCF_002007445.2). Taxonomy (NCBI): domain Eukaryota; kingdom Metazoa; phylum Chordata; class Mammalia; order Carnivora; family Ursidae; genus Ailuropoda; species Ailuropoda melanoleuca. The sequence continues at coordinate 57,062,781 of NC_048231.1, forward strand.
CACCAGACATGTCGTTTAATCATATGCATTTCGTGAATCTGTGGTGCAGCAGGAATTGGACTTATTTGTAACTATGACTGTGAACCTCTTAATGGAGTTAACCAAAACTCATATCTCGAATAAAGAAGCTGGATTTAAAACCCATGCCTTAATTTCATGATAAAAAGAGACAAATAAAAAAATACCAGAACTGCCTTTGTATGGGAAACAACTCCTGCAGAAGTCTATTGAAAAAAGTCCAGATTTCTGGTGATGCATAAACTGACAATAACAAGTCTACCCTGTACATCTCTAACTAAAATGTATTATTTTAATATTAGTTTTGATTTCCTAATGAGGCCATTAAAATCTCTGAAAGTTCTGGAAGTGTCTTGCTGAATATACTTAACACTACTGAACCATATACTTAAAAATAGCTAAGATGGTAAATTTAATGTTTGTTATATTTCTTACTCCAATTTTAAAACTTTTTATTAAAATTTTTATTAAATAAATTAAAAGTACTCCAAAACAATAAAACCATTAAAATTATTTATGCCATAAAACCATAAAAATCATTTATGCCTCAAATCTCCATGCATCAAGCATTAATAATAATCATAACAGCAATAATGATAATTTTAATTTTAAAAGATTGGTTTGAGGATACTACCAGTTGTCATGTAGGGAAATATGTAAGTATCATCATTGTATTAGGTTCTAGACATTTTATTTAAAGGATAAAGATAATCACATCTGAAAAATTCCTCCATTAAATGTCTTTTAAAAAGTAAAAAATACCATATGATTTCACTGATATGTGGAATTTAAAAAAACAAAACAGATGAGCATAGGGGAAGGGAAGAAAAAATAAAATAAGATAAGAACAGAGAGGGAGGCAAAGTATAAGAGACTGTTAACTTTGGAGATCAAACTGAGGGTTGCTAGAGGGGAGGAGCACAGGGGAATGGGGTAAATGGGTGATGGGCATTAAGGAGGGCAATTGTGAGGAACGCTTCGTGTTATATATAATTGATGAATCACTAAATTCTACTCCTGAAATTAATACTGCACTATATGTTAACTAACTTGAATTTAAATAAAATCTTGGAAGGAAAAATAATAATAAAATAAAATAACAATGATAACCCCCCTTCAAAAAAAGTAAAGTTTCTTACTAAAAGTGTATGCTTCATATACTTAAAATTCACATGCTAGAAAACTTTTTCTCTAGAGATGGAATGATGTGCTTATATTATGCTTACTCTTAGAGAGGAGGAAATTATTGAAATAAATTCAAAGTTTGCCAAGGTAGGAGAGAGCAATAATGACTATCATAAAACCTTAGAAACAGAATATGCATATTTTAAATTCTGGTTGTGAGACAACATAAGCAACAGGATTTAACCAATGAACATAGGGATCACAGTATAATACAAAACTTGTAATTATCAAATTTTGCCATTTTCCAAACTGAGGATTAAAATTATTATAAAACTGCAGAAACAGCATTTTTACAAATGATAAACAAATGTGCAAAAAAAATTTTAAATATTAAAAAAAACTATGCCCTCCCAATATTTAATGTGGCATAGGACTCTTTCTTATCTAAGATTTCATAATTACTTCATCACCCCCATGCAGTAAAATGGTAGCTTCATATTCTAGCGTCTTAATGTTGTTTTGTTTTCTTTCTAATAACTGAAGATTAATACCTACAAAAATTCCCCAGGTCTAATTTTAACCCAAACACTAAGAAGGCTAGTAGAAAAGCTGATATAGATTCTGTTCAGAAGATTTAAATAGAGCAAGTTATGCGGTGTCTGTCTGGCTCAGTCAGTAGAGCATGTGACTTCATCTCCGGGTCATGAGTTCAAGTCCCATGTTGGGGTAGAGATTACTAAAATAAATTAAATAAATAAACAAACAAATAAATAAATAAAATAGAACAGGTTATAAGATCCATAAATATTTTAGGTATGCTAATTAGTTATTTAACCTAACAAGTAAAATGTTCCCATTCAATTCTGTTTTCTACAACTGGATTAACTAATCCATTTAACATTTAGCATCAGTATGGAATATTTAAACCCTCATCTAGAATAAATCTGCCCTGACTGGAGCGACAACTCACCGAGCGTTTTATCTGGCAGAGTATTAAAGTGGAAAGAGTGGACACATGAAAAGGAGAGCTTTTGGGCTCAAAGAGGATTCCCTTGGAAACGTGGCACAGGGTGACTCTACGTGGTAAGAAACACTAAATTCTTGAAGATTTCTCAGCCTAATTGTCCCAATATAGAATGTGCTAGGTCATTGGTAGCTGGCTGAGGAAAATGCTATAGAAAACACAGATCTCAAAATGCCTTAACAGGTAACCCCCTCTTCCCCTCTCCTAATGTTTAAGGGATTTTATGTGCAATCTTAAGCTAATAACTGAAAAAGTTAATAAAAGCATATTACAAATTTGTAAGATACTCAAAATGTAAACTGATCAGCAACAGAAGATGAATTAGAAAAAGACAAAAACAACCAAGGGAAAACCACCTGAGTTTTCAGGGGCTCCTTGGAAATTCTTTCCATAAGGTGTGATCGTTTTTTTTAATCACTTAAATATACAAGTTAAACATTCACACCTACTTTTATTCACAAACTAAAGCAGGCCATATAAAGCTCAGGCCTCTCCAAATACCACCCCAGTCCCCAGAAAGCACCTCTGATAGAAGCCTGGTGCAAATCCTTCAGGCTTATTTTGTACGAAAACATGATTCCACCAAGAATATGATACTGTGGAAAATATGACACCATTTTCTTTTCCAAAACTAGTATCACATTGTACATTTTGCAACTTGGATTTTCACTCAACATTACATTTCTGAGATCTAGTTTTACCACAAAGTATCAATCCGATATATTCCCTTTAACTACTCAGGCAGTGTTTTTCTAACTTTTTTGACTGAGTCTCACAGTAAGAAATACATTTTATATGGTGACCCAGTTCACACTTGTAACCATGCAATACTGAAACAAAAATCTCACCAAATAATATTTATCCACACTATGTGCAAATACACTCATTTTCTTTTCTTCCCCAGTTTTATTGAACTATAATTGACATATAACTTTGGATTCATTTTAGGTATACGGTATGATAATGTAAAACCATCTAATCCTGTTGCTTTATTGTGGTTCATTGCTAACTCTTCTATTTCTTCTATATAAATAATTCCATTTAAGCTCTCTATTTTTACTGAGATCAATTTTGGTAACCTGTCTCTTTCTAAAAAAAAAAAATCCACTTTATCCAAGTTTTCAATTTTATTTGCTTAGAGGTGTGTAGAGTAGCATCTTGTGATTTTTAAAAAATTTCCTCTATACCTACCATCATTTCTGCTTGCTATTTATTATTTCACATATTTTTTCTCCCTTCTCCTCCTGATTATATATACTTATAATTAATTTTGTTGATTTTTCTAAGGACCCAGAATTTTGACTTAGTGATTTGATCTGCTTTTATATTCTCCTCCTCATTAACATCTATTTATTATATTTTGTATTTGTCTCTTTGTGCTTTCTTGAAATGTCCTTTGCTTTTCTTTTTCTAGCTTTTTGAGTTGGGAATTTTGTTTTTTATTATTCCCTTCATATAAGGTTTGCTCTGCTTTTTGGTGCATAGGTATCTATAACATATCTTCATAGTAAATTGCAGCTTCTAATATTAGAATGTATCCTATGCCCCATTTAACATTTATTTGCCTGAATTGTACTTTATCTGATATAAGGATCAGAGCATGTGTTTTCTTATTGTTTCCACCTCTCTGCTGTATCTATGACCATCCTTTTGTTTTTAGGGATTTAAATCACTGTGTTTTAGCTGGATCTCTTGTAGATAGCCTGCCATTGTTTTTTGCTACATAAGGGAATTTTTAAAATATTTTCCTTTAATAGGCAAGTTAAGCCGATCACCTTTGTTGATATAACTAACATACTTGGCCTCAACTCGATTATATAATCTTACTTTATAAGTGCTATGTATATTATATTATGTTGTGTTTCTCTACTTGGTGTGTCTTCTTTATTAATCAAAAATTTTTTTTCTTGGGGTGCCTGGGTGGCTCAGTCTGTTAAGTACCTGACTCTTGATTTCTGCTCAGGTGATCTCAGGGCTGTGAGACTGAGCTCCACTTTGGCCTCGCGCTGAGCATAGAACCTGCTCCAGATTCTCTCTCCCCCTCTGTCCCTCCCCCGCTAGCATGCACACACATACACACACACACACACTCTCTCTCTTTTTAAATAATTTTTTTTTCTTGTATTAGGAACGTTTGAATTTTTTTCCTATTGGCTACCATTATACATGTGCCTTTATTGTGCTCTGAATCCTGTTTTTTCTTATTTAAATTTTTACTGTCTGGGCTATCAATTTAAATGGTATCTTTTGACTCCCACCTACTCTTCACCAGTCAGCGGTGGTCTACTTTCTCTTTTCTCTCAGCATTTGCCTCCCAGTTATTCAGGTGTGTTTTTTTTACTTTGTCAGAACATACAATGTTTACACACTATTTTTCCAACCCTGGCTCCACCCTTTCAGTCTTAGCTCTACAACGAAATATAATAAATACTCACCATCTGTCATCTTACTGAAGAGTCCCTGGTTATCTCTAGGTTGGAGGAAACACATTCATTAGATTCCTCAAGAAGGACTCATGTGGACAGTACTCCCTTAAATTCCTTATATAAGGCTCCCTGCCGCGTATTCAAAGGCCACCACACCCTTCCTATGTACCTAATTACCCCCAGAAGCAATGATTCTCTGGGGCTGCCACCTCTGCTCACTTTCCAGCCCTGCCCTGTAGCTGGGGATGTGAATTACCAAGTCTCAGATCTCTGTTGTGTATTTGACTCCTAGTGTTGGGCTTTCTCCTACTGGGGATGACTTGTCCATGCTTCTTCCATGTCCTTTGTCCTCTCCTCTTACTTGCAGTGCCCTCAGCATCCTTTCCCCACTCAACATATCCATGGGTTTGTAGCAATTATGCCAACTCTGGTGGAATTTGGCATTTATTTCCCTGCTTATGGGAAATTAGAGCTCATGGTAGTCGCCGCCTCCTGGTAATGCTCAAAGTGTGGCTTGTGTGAGGTTTTATTTGCACTTGTTGATCTTACGATTCAGAAAGAGGATATATAAGATTAGGATTCAAGTGGCTATCTTTATCCTCTGTTCTTTCTCTAATGTTTCTGATGTAGTTAAGATCATTGATTTTTTAGTCTTGCTTCTTTTCTAACATGTTTGCTCCTAAGCACTGCTTTAGTTTCATCCACAAGTTTTGATGTTTGATTTTTATCACTCAGTTCAAAGTATTTTCTAATTACCATTGATCCATGAATTATTTAGAAGTAAGTTATTGGGTTATTAAAAAAAAATTAGACATATAGATATTTTCTAGTTACTTCAATGTGATTGGTTTCTAGCCTAATTCCACTGTGATCACAGAACATATATTCTATATATTTTCAATGCGTTGTTGAGACTTTCTTTATGACTCAGCATACAATCAATTTTGGTAGGTTTTCCATATATACTATAGTTGTTAGAATCAATGTTCTATGCTATCAATTTTGTTGATTGTTTCACTCAAATATTCTATATCCTTACTCATCTTTGGTCTGTTTAGTCTCTTAAATAATGAGAGAGGCTTATTAAAATGCCCTACAATGATTGCAGTATTTCTTTGTTTTATGTATCTTGAGGTTATGTTATGCGGTACATTCAAATTTAGAACTGAAGCTTTTAGCATTAATGCAGAGTCCTACAGTACTGTTAGTAAGGTATTTTTATCTTTAAATACATTTAGTCTATTATTAAAATACTAAAATAGCTTTAAAAAACTTTCCTTGGCTAATATATTTGCATGCTATATCTTTTCTATCTTTTTACTTTCAACATTTATATGCAGATATTTTAAATATTTAACTAGCATATTGTTGGACTTGGTTTTATAATCCTGACAATATTTACTTTTTCACTTTACACTTAATGTAATTACATTACATTTTTTAACCTACTCTCTTCCTGGTTGTTTTGTATCTAATTTTTTTCTTCTTTTTCTTATTTTTTTTTTGTGGTTGTTATTATTTCTGCCCCATTATCATAAGAATTATACTCATCCTTTATCTGTTATCTTTAAGTTTATGTAGAATGCATCCTTGACTTATTTGAGTCCAATATAAATGGATATTCGTATGTCTTCCTAATGTATGGGTCTTAGGACTCTTTAACTTTATTTACCCTTTATTTCTACTTATTATAACTTATTTTAATTCCACATATATTTAAAATTTTAAAAGACATTTTGATTTAGTTTATATGGTCATTTTGAGCTTAGATTTACTGACCTATGTCCTTCTTCACAGCACTTTGGAGGACTATCTGCTGTTTATGGCTTCTCCATTTTTGTCTGTCACAAAATATATTTATTTCACCATCATTTTGAAGGTTATTCTAACTGAATGTAGCATTCAAGCTTGGCAATTATTTTCTCTCAGTAGTTTAAAGATATCATTCAATTGTCAACTGGCTTCCATTATTCTTTTGAGAAGACAGCTGTCAGTTCCATTTCCCTGTGGTTATTTTAATATTTTTTTCTTTCCTTCTTTCTGTGTTTCTCTCTTTCTTTCTTTTGTAATTTAACTGTGATATCTTTAGATGTAGTTTTCTTTTTACTTTTTCGACCAGGGTTTGTAGGCCCATACAAGTTTGTAGTTTGATGTTCTTCATCATATTTGAAAAATTTCCAACCACCAACTTTCCAAATATGGCTTAAACTTTCTCAACTCTTTCTGGGATTCACAATATTTCCTCTATCTCTTCATTTTTCCTCTATATTTCATCCCTTTTTCTTCCATGATTCAGACTGATAATTTTCTTTTGACCTATCATTTAGTTCACCAATTCTCTCTCTACTGTCATTAAAATGGTCAATTAAATTCTGAATTTCAAATAATGAATTTTACAATTCCAGAATTTCCATTTTTCTCCATCTTTACTATTTGCTGTCCTCTGCAAAAGTTCTCAAACTTTCTTATTCCAATAAATGTATTTGGCATTTCTTAAAATGTCTATCTATGATAACACTAGAGTATGGATCCTTTCTGAATATTTTCCAATTGTGTATTGGTGTTCTTTGCCTTTACCCACATTATTATGTCTCTTCATGGGCCTAGGTGTTTTGGTTAAGTGTCAGACATGTTATATGATATTGTGGAAATAATGTAAGGCACAATATGATAGTATCTTCCTCATAAGGAAGTTACATTTGATTCTTATAGGTAGCAATCCCAGAGCATCTAATGTAATAACAGAGATTGAAACAGAGGTGATTTGAAGCTGGACTTAAGTCCCTATGTGAGCTCTCTTGTTACCTTTTTATTGTATATAGTTGAGTCACAATCCAAAAAGGAGATTGGGTCAAGGACAGTTACTAAAGCTCCCATCCCATCTCTCCCTAACCCATAGTCTCATGAAATTGTCAAACACTCTTTTAATCATTTCAGCCCCTTGGCCATGTCTTTTGGAACTGGCAGATACTCCATAGGGAAAATCTATATTTACTAGGCTTATATATCTTCTAGATTTCAAACCCATAATTTTTCACTGTCTTGTATGCTTTAAAAAAGTATACATGTAACATATAAAAATGATGGACTGTGTAACAACCCTCTTATTGTGAGTGACTAGAAAAGCTAGAAAACATATTTTTAATTCTATTTTCAGGTATCTAAAAATGAACACCTTTGTCCAACCACCACATTTATTAACCCACCTACATCTATGTTTGTATAGTCTGTCTTTCCTTTTGTTACAAGGGATACTCTCTCCTAGCTCTTAAAGTAAAACCCTCTACTTGAGTCAGTGAATTCCATCCCATTTTACCTACTCAAGAACTTAGCTCCAGAAATTACTGATTCTTGGAATAACAATATATCCCCCTACTCTTATTTGCTTCAGCACATAAAAGTGCTGTAGTATAACCCCACCTTGAAATTAAACATTTCCCACTAAATAAATAGATAAACACTTCTGCTCTCCTATCAACATTTTCTGCTCCCCTCCATGGCAAAATTTCTCCAAAGCATTGTCTATATTCATTTTCTATTTTTAATTTCATCCCGTTCTCTCTCTTTTTGTTGTTGTTTTTTATTTTTTTTTAAGATTGATTTATTTGAAAGAGAGAGAGAGAGTGAGAAAACATGCAGGGGCAGAAGGAGAGAATCTCAAGCAAACTCTCTGCCGAGCATGGAGCCTGATGAGGGCTCATGAACTACTGGTTCTACACCAAAATAAAAAGGATTTTGCACAGTGAAGGAAACCATCAATAAAATAAAAAGGCAACCTAGTGAATGGGAGAGGATATTTGCAAATGATATATCCAATATCAAAATATATAAAAATACATAAAATAAATAAAACGTCAAGAATTGATACAACTCAACACCAAAAAACTCCCAAATAATCCCCCTAAAAAATAGCAGAGGTCTTAAGTAGACTTTTGTTTTTTTTTGATAGAAGACATACAGGTGGCCAACAGACACATGAAAAAATGCTCAATATCATTAAAACTACAGCGGGATATCACTTTATACTTCCAGAATAGCTAAAATAAAAAACACAAGAAGTAACAAGTGTTAGCAAGGACGTGGAATTAAAACTATAGCGGGATATCACTTTATACTTCCAGAATAGCTAAAATAAAAAACACAAGAAGTAACAAGTGTTAGCAAGGACGTGGAGGAAAAGGAACACTTGTGCACTGTTGGTGGAAATGCATACTGGTGCAGCCACTGTGGAAAACAGTATGGAGTTTCCTCAAAAAATTAAAAACAGAACTATCATATGATCCAGTAATTGCACTACTGGGTATTTACCCAAAGAAAACAAAACACTAATTTGAAAAGATAAATGCACCCTATGTTTATTGCAGCATTATTTACAAAAAAACAAATTATGGAAGCAACCCAAGTGTCTACTGATAGATTAATCAAGAAAGAGGATGTAGTATATATGTTCAATGAAATATGATTCAGCCACAAAAAAAAGTGAAATCTCACCATTTGCAACACATGGATGGACCTACAGGATATAATTCTAAATGAAACAAGTCAGACAGAAAAAGACAAACACCATATAATTTCACCCACATGTATAATTTAAGAATCAAAACAACAGGGGCGCCTGGGTGGCACAGCGGTTAAGCGTCTGCCTTCGGCTCAGGGCGTGATCCCGGCGTTATGGGATCGAGCCCCACATCAGGCTCCTCTGCTGTGAGCCTGCTTCTTCCTCTCCCACTCCCCCTGCTTGTGTTCCCTCTCTCGCTGGCTGTCTCTATCTCTGTCAAATAAATAAAATCTTAAAAAAAAAAAAAAAAAGAATCAAAACAACAAAGCAAAGAATAAAAGTGACAAACAAAACAACAGACACCTAAATACAGAAAACAAACTGGTGGTTGTCAGAGGAAAAGTGGGTAGGGTGAAAACAAGTACACTTATCTTGAGGAGCATTGAGAAATGTATAGAATTGCTGAATCATTATATTATATATCTGAAACTAATATAACACTGTATGTTAATTACACTGGAATAAAAAATTTAAAAATTAAATTAAGCTAAAAAAAATAAAAGGGAAACTGTGTGTGTGTGTGTGTTCTTCAGTATGGCACCTATTTCTTTGTAGATGATCACAGAAGGACCCAAAGGAGCACACAAAACTGTTCTCTACTCAGACAGATAAATGTGGATTTTGTAAGACAAGAAATAGATATTGGTTATATAACTGCCCAACCTTATCTTTCCTAAAATACATTTTCTTTACTCTGAAACTTATAACACCTCTGTAATATATCAGCCTTATTCATCCAACAAAAAAAGAAAAGTAGTTCCATCATTCTTAAGAAATCTCCTTAACTCCATTAATATGAGATGCAAGATTAAGAGCATCTAACATAGGTCCTGGAGAAGGAAGGGGTGGGAAGATTAATCAAATAACCAAAGAAATTCTTGTCATCTAAATGTATTTAATTTTAACTATCAAGGACACTAGTGTCGTAATACTTTAATAAAGTTGCATGTGCAGGGTGCCTGGGTGACTCAGTTAGTTAAGCATCTGACTCTTGATCTCAGCTCAGGTCCTGATCTCAGGGTCATGAGTTTAAGCCCTGTGATGGCGTCCATGCTGGGCTTGGAGCCCACTTATAAATAAATAAATAAATAAATAAATAAATAAATAAATAATAACTAAATAAAAAACAATAAGTTGTATATGCAATTATAGGTATAATTCAGTGCAAGAAGTTGTAAATTGATTAAGAAAGAAGGTCTACACCCTAGGGATGAGTTAAGGTAGCAGAATAGTAGGGGGACCCTGAGCTTCCTTGTCCCTTGAACACAGATCAACATCAAATCATTTTGAACAACTAGGAAATCAATCTGAGGATTAAGAAAACAGTCTGCACAACTGGAGGGAGAAACCATGGCAGATGTGAGGTTTGGAGATGGGAGCTGGGGGGAGAGAAAAGCCAGGGTGTCCCAAAGGGGAGGGAGCCCTTTTCCTGGAGAGAAGTTAGGGAGAAAGGGAGACAGTGGGAGAGAAAGTAGTGCATAGGGTTTGTGCAAGACACCATGATGTGGGGATCCCCTGGGATGCACTGGGAGAGGATGTTACCTTTCCTGGAGTACATTTGGAAGAAGGTATATTGCCTCTCCACAGAAAAAAGGCCCACCAGGCACCATTGAGCAGCCATTCAACAGCAGGGGACACAGGTGTGCACAGAGGGCAGATAACCTGGTAGCAGCTTTTTGCTGTGCTTCACCATAGACTCCAGCCACCTCCACTACCATGTGACTGCTTTTCTGGGACAGAACAGTGCTGGGCAGAGCATTTTGGGGCTTTCCTCCTGGGGAGGGCAGCGGATCCAAGCTTTACTGGGTCCTTTGTGGTTTGGAGTTTTGAATTCCAGCTGCCCGCAGAGAGAAAACACAGGAGAACTGTGGTGCTGGGCAAGCCAACAGCCCAGGCACAGACAGATAGAGGGCAGGGATCTGACAAGGATCTGGGACACAGGAGGGGAGATTGTTCACTCTTCTATGAGAGCCACCTGAACAGTAGCAGCCCAGAGTTCCCCACCACAGGGACAAGAGGATGGGGTAATGCCATCTTCCACACCCCACCCCACCCATCCACCCACCAACCTGTTTGTGTTCTCTCTCTCTCTAATAAATAAATAAAATCTGGAAAAAAAAAGAGTATGGTACTAGCACAAAAACAGATATATAGATCAATGGAACAGAATAAAGAACCCAGAAATAGACCCACAACTATATGGTCAACTAATCTTTGACAAAGCAAGAAAGAATATCCAATGGAAAAAAGTCTCTTCAACAAATGGTGTTGGGAAAACTGGACATGCAGAAGAATTAAACTGGACCACTTTCTTACACCATGCACAAAAATAAACTCAAAATTGATGAGAGACCTAAATGCAAACAGTAAACCACCAAAATCCTAGAGGAGAACACAGGCAGCAACCTCTTTGACCTCGGCCATAGCAACTTCTTACTGGACATGTTGCTGGAGGCAAGGGAAACAAAAGCAATAATGAACTACTGGGACCTCATCAAGATAAAAAGCTTCTGCACAGCAAAGGAAACAGTCAACAAAACTAAAAGGCAATGGAGGGAATGGAAGAAGATATTTGCAAATGACACATTGGATAAAGGGCTAGTATCCAGAATCTATTATAAAGAACTCATCAAAATCAACACTGAAACCATAAATAATCCAGTCAAGAAATGGGCAGAGATATTAACAGACATTTCCCCAAAGAAGACATACAAATGGCTAACAGACAAATGAAAAAAAAATGCTCAACATCACTCAGCAGGGAAATACAAATCAAAACTACAATGGTATATCACCTCATACTTGTCAGAATGGCTAATTAACAACTCACGAAACAATAGATGCAGAGAAAGGGGAACACTTTTGCACTGTTGGTGGGAATGCAAACTGGTGCAGCCGCTCTGGAAAACACTGTGGAGGTTCCCCAAAAAGTTAAAAATAGCACTACCCTATGACCTAGCAATTGCACAGTACATATTTATGTAAATATAAAAATGCTGATTTGAAGGGACACATGCACCCCAATGTTTACAGCAGCAGCATCAACAATAGCCAAATTATGGAGAGCCCAAATGTCCATCAACTGATGAATGGATAAAGAAGATGTAGTGGGTACACACAATGGAATATTTTTTTAAAGATTTTATTGATTTATTTATTTGACAAAGAGAGAGAGACAGCCAGTGAGAGAGGGAACACAAGCAGGGGGAGTGGGAGAGGAAGAAGCAGGCTCCCAGCAGAGGAGCCTGATGCGGGGCTCAATCCCAGGACTCTGGGATCACGCCCTGGGCCGAAGGCAGATGCTTAATGACTGAGCCACCCAGGCGTCCCCACAGAATGGAATATTACTAGGGCATCAAAAGAATGAAATCTTGCTATTTGCAACAACATGGATGGAATAGAGGGTATTATGCTAAGTGAAATAAGTTAGAGACGGACAAATATATGATTTTACTCATATGTGGAATTTAAGAAACAAAACAGATGAACATAGGGGAAGGGAAGGAAAGATAAAGAAGTTAAAAACAGAGAGGGAAGCAAAGCATAAGAGACTGTTAACTTTGGAAATCAAACTGAGGGTTGCTGGAGGGGACGAGGGCAGGGGAATGAGGTGACTGGGTAATGGGCATTAAGGAAGGCACTTGTGATAAACACTGGGTGTTATATGTAAGTGATGAGTCACTAAATTCTACTCCTGAAACCAATAGTACACTACATTTAACTAACTTGAGTTTAAATTTTAAAAGAAAGAAAGAAACAAAAGAAGGAAGTGCTACAATGCAATAAATATTTACATCTGAGATGCCTCCAGTCTCCTAATGGAAACAGGAAAGGAATATGTACCATATCAATATAACAAAATTCCTAAGTAAAAATATAAAAATATATTCCAGTCCTCTAAAATTTTCTCTGAGAATTGGGAACAGTCAATAATGAAGGCTTTTTCTCTGAGTCACTGTGAATATTTTAAAGGATAACATTTCTCTTAATTATCATTTGTGATATATCCACAAATAGCTATAAAACTCTAAATAATAGTTTCTGTATGCAGAATAGAGAATGTATACTGTTCTGAGAACAAACTCTGTCCTTTACTCTGTCATTCTAATGTGCTCTTGAAAGATTCTCAAGAAGCTTCTAACACTTATTGAAAAAAAAAATCTATAAAGATTCCCCAGAAGGATTTTCAAAACAAAATAGAGGAAAAGAGGGATAAAAGTTGGAAAGATTTCTGAAGCCTAGGGAAATATAAATCAGTATCATAAAATCCATGACCTGACAAGACTAAAAATTGTATTTCTCACAGTTGAGTCGCAGTGCTAGGTTACCTTTTACATTCTAATTCTTGAGTTAGGTGGTAAGGGTACAGGAAATGATACAGTACAAACAAGTGTAATCTGAGAGTACTTCACAGAGTCTCCAAATCAAATTTTCTACCTATAAATTCAAGTTTGGCTTTTCTAGTGAAACAAGAAAATATACCACAATTCTGGAATAATTTTTGTAATATTCACTTTAAAAATATTTTAATCCACAGAACTGTGTTACTGCTGCACAGCTTGAAGACCAACAGGTTAGAAAGTTCCATTTGGGGGGACTGCTTTAATCTCAACTGAGTGAAACCCAATTAGAACTGAGGGGAAATCAGAAAATCAGGAATGTAAATATTCCTGGCATATTTCTGTTTCCTTCTGATACTTCATAAAAAATAATAGTAAAGACTTTTTTTAAGGAAATATAATCATAAAGAATTTTTGAATAAACTTTCAAAGATAATATAAGTGGGAAAGAAGACAACAACACACATTTCATGTTTGTTGCTAGAAATATCCATAACAAAAAAATCCTGGCTCATGAGAGTATTTCACATAAGAGATATCAGCACATCTGGGGCAGAGTGAAGGCAGCTAACAGAGAAGTAACTGACGTAGCAAAGGAAAGAAGCACCTTAAAGGCTTGAATGTGATTGCCTCTTGGGATTAGGACCTGAGTAATAGAATGACTCCTGCTTTTCTTAAAAACCTTCAGTTTCATTTACTTTATAGACATTTATTATTTCATGAAAGTAAAAAATTAATGTAGTAAATTAAAATCAAAAGGGGTATTATAGGAAGGAGGTAAAAGCACATCTCATGGAATGTGAAGGACTGGAAAAAAAAAAAAACAATCTGTGGGAAGGTTAATATGATAGTCATTAAGGCTGTTAGATCAGCTATTTTCAGTTCTCCCCCAATCTGGACATATGGCATGTATTTCATGGCCCCTTGTGATTTGGTGGTACAGCATAACTACCCCTGGTCAATGATTTTACCAACAAAAGTGCTATGTGACATTTCTGGGCTTGAACATTAGTTATTAGTGAGAGACCCTTCAGAGCCAGCTCATTTCCCTCTGGTATGGTGAATAACATTTGACATGGGTCTGCTCCACAAACCTGGATCCCTACATACCTGGGATGAACAAAGGGCTCCACTTATCCATGATGGATATGAGCATGGTCAAGAAACAAGTCTGTATTATTGAAACCACTGAGGTCTGGGAACTGTTTATACCAAAAAACACAGACCATCCTAATTATTACAATTGGGAATAAAGATGGATCTAAAGGACAGGCAGAATTGGGGACTCTGTCTCAGTTCCCATCTCCACTTTACCACTTTTCCACTTTTCTTTCTCTTGCCCTTCATTTAACAGCAAAATGGCTGCCAGCGGTTCCTGGGTCTCAATCCCCCAGCCTCTGTCAACTGAAGGGGACTAACTTTCTTCCTCACCTCTGGGTCAGAAAACCTTGGGGAAGGGCTTTGATTGTCACAAGTACACTCCTGAGCAGTAAAGAGAGGTTAGGCATCGTAGTCAGAGAAGACAGAATGGCATATCTTCAAAATGGCTGAGTAACATTCCCGGGACAAAAGAACTCGCTGGGAAGTGAAAATAATGGTCCTCCACTCCAAGTCACTGTCAATTTACTTTATATCTCCTTACCATTTTAATGTTTAAATAAGACAATTTAACATCTATGATATAATGCTTGCTTACTTTTATAGTTACAGTTCCCATCATTCACCAAAGCAATATTAGTGACTACACTAGGTAGCTACAGGAAACTATGCATAATTTACAAACAAGTCATGCTCTTTCATGGCTCTGTGCCATTGGCACAATGTGGAATCCCCTTGCTTCCTTGCCCAAGACTCAAGTCTACTCATTCCCAGTGTCTACTCAAGCGCTATTACTTCTGAAAAGTCACCAGAGAGTCAGTGTGCCACTGTGGAAGGAGTCCAAACTTTCAACTCAGAGAAATATAAACTGAACAACCATTGTCCAATTTACCTGCAGTGACCTTACTCGATTTACTAACCTTTTTGAAATTTAATTTCAACATCTCTAAAATGATGATAATAGTGACAAATTTGTAGGGTTTATGGATTAGAAATGTATGTATGCATAGTTTCCAAAACACAGTAATAGCTTTAAATACTTACCATATATTTCATCTATAATAGTGCAAATTTCTACATATATATTTGCCTTCCATGTTAGTCTGTGAGCTCCTCAAAGAAGGACTATACTTTATTCATCTTCAATAAGTACAGAAGTTTCTAGAATATTAGAATTATAGGGGGAGTTAAAAACAATACTGATTGCTGATTTAATTAATCTGGGGTGCCACCAGGGCATTGTGGGTGTTGTTCAAAATCTTCCCTGATGGTGGTAATGTGTAGCCAGTGTTGGCATTCACCGTATTGGCTGCTCAAATATTTGTTGAATGAATGTTGTTTCTTCTACAAGGCATTTCCAAGTTTCTAAATTTTCCCAAGGCATTTCTAAATGTTTCATTTATATACAACTTTCACCTAGTTTAACCTTAAAGAAAGCCCATAACCTTACTGAAGGTGGCCATTTAATGAGATATGTTATTCTGCTGTACCTTGGAAGAAACAAATGGTAGTAGACAAGGAGCTCAAGGCTGAACAATGTTGAGTACCATTGATCGTTCCTTTTCTTTCTCATGTAAAAAAGTTCCGCCATCTTAAAAATGAGAAAAGTTGTCCATCTTTGAAAGTTAGAGGGAAAAGAATACTGAAGCCATGTTGTCTTGTTTTTTCCTAATTCCTATTATGGGTTTTAAATTTCTAGCTAGCTTGCTGAGCATATATTACCTCCACCACAAAAATATTCAGCTTAATGAATGAGCCCCAGATAATATTGGCTCCTCCCTCCAGATAATACTCCTGAAATGTGAGGGGGAAAATAATTAGATGATAGGTAGATAGACAGACAGACAGACATAGACATATAGATATATATCAGCTGCTTCTATTATCGGGTAATAACATTGAATTTGCACTTCTTTTAAAGGTGCAGTTTAGATTTACGCTGTTTCTTGGTTTGTAATTAAAGTACACAATGGGTAGAGAAGATTTACAGCAGCTCCAAGTGTTACCCATTAAATAACATTTTTTGTCAAAAGGGTGTTTATAGCCATGGATGGTAACGAAAATAGATTTTAGAAAACTCTAAACACTGTAATGGTTTTCTATTCATTTCCTTTCTTTTCTTTCCTTTTTGCCTTTGATGTTCTTGAAGCAAGTGACTAACATAACATGTGGACTCTGTCACTTAAAGCATTTGAATTACAAAGAGAACTCAAGAGTTAACTTCTTAATCCCTTCCAGACCTTCTGCCTAGTGTCTAGGCAGTTGCCTCTGGATAATTAGTTGTGTGTGAGTAGAAAGGCCCAACAAAAAATGAGAATTGTTTCAGAATGGATAGTTATCAATCTAGATGATATAGTATTTGAAGTACTCAATTTTTATATTAACTGCATGTAATTGTTTTCACAATTCGAATTAGTCAATTTACATTTTTTTATTTTGGAAGAGTTAGCTATCCCTAACCATCATTGAGACAACACACTGTCACTTCTTTGGACCTCAGCTTCCCTGGTTGCATGGTGAAGAATTGAAATAGTTGAATTCCAGATTCCCTTAAATTTTATCAATTCTATGTTTTTATGAGACACACAGTTAAAGAAAAGGCAAAATAAAACCCAAAAGAGAAAAATTATCAATCAATTCTTCTTTATTCTAATTAAACTGTCAGCCAATTTTGCTTTCCTATGCAACACCCACATGCTACTTATATAGCTGATGGCCATGTTTGTGTCAGTTTTTAATTAGCTTTCACTGAGAGGAGCCATTTTCAAAGTGTGCTCTTGAGACCCTGGGACCTCCCAGATCCATTGAGGGAGTCCAGAAGGTCAAAATTATTTGTATAAAAATACTAAGCCTTGTTTACTCTTATTCTCTGACAAGTGTACAGTGGAGTTTTCCAGAAGCTATGTGACTCATAGTATCCCAACAGATTAAATGCCCAAGTAAGTATGGGACTCCAGCTACATCTATTAAGTCAAAGATAGGTTAAAAAGTAAAACAATTATACTTTGATCATATTTTGTTTGGGAAATACAGTTATTTCTCATAAGAAGTATGTTAATTATGTGAGCGCATATGGGTTTATTGTTACTTAAATGAATTAAATAAATATTTTTCAAAAGTCTTGGTTTTAATTTCTAATATACAAATATCAATAGAGGTAACACATGTTAAAAAAAAAAACTGTGGTGTCCTCAAAATTTTTTAAGAGTATAAAAGGATCAGGGTGCCTGGGTGTCTCAGTCTGTTAAGTATCTGCCTTCGGCTCAGGTCATGATCCCAGGGTCCTCGGACTGAGCCCTGTGCCAGGCTCTGTGCTCAGTGGGGGGTCTGCTTCCCCCTCTTCCTCTGCCCCACCCCCACCCCAGTCGTGCTCATGCACTCTCTCAAAAATAAATAAAATATATTTTTTTAAAGGGTATAACAGGGTCCTGAGACCAACATTTGACCACTTTTGACTAAGATACTAGAAAGAATCGATGAAATTGGCCATAATACCTGGCTTGTTAAAATGTAACACAGAGCCGCTGTGGGAGAAGGTTTTGGAGAAGGGCTTAGGCCTTTGGAACCCTGAGGCCTGCATGACCACTCTGCCCTTGGAATACTGCAGGGAGTTGCCTTCCTGAAGCTTTCTTAGCCCAAACAGCTGCCCTGTGATCTAAGAGATGTAGGCATTGTCCCTTAGGCTACGTTTAGCAGAACCTGCAAATTATCTTATTTTTCCCGTAAACAGATCCTCCCAGTTTCAGTAAGACCCCTCGTCACACATCATGTGCTTGAGAAACAGTGATAAGGATTTGTGATTATCCTGAAGGACTAATAAAAGCGGGAGCAAAAAAGAGCGAAGGGTCTTCCTCTCTGAGCGTTGACCCCCTTGCTTTCTCCTCTTTTTCACAGCAAAGTTTGGAGTAATTTTTTACCCGTCCATACAGGGATTGCTGGCCATTCCCGGCAAAACCCATATCATCTAGGCCTGTTACCTTTCCTTCCAGAAACACTTTATTTAGCATAAGCTACATGTGAACTCCCTGAGAACAGGAATCATGTCTGTTTTACTAACCATGGAGCCCACCATTAGTATTGAATGAATGAATGAATGAATGAATGAATGAATGAATGAATGAATGAAGTAGATGCCATGCAAAGCACAATGTGTAATGTTCACATCACTTTGGAAGTTTTTTTAGATGATAATCCTAAATGTAACATGATAAATTCACAGAAACTCTAACACTGGTTAGAAATAACTGCTTTTTATGCCAGAGCCCTCTCCACAGACAGCTGACATGGCTGGAGAAGGACATTCAAGGAGGCTGACTCTAGTGTCGCACTTGAAATTTGTGAGTATTAATTTGAATTGGATTCTCAAGGAAACCTAGCAATCATAATACATTTCCTTGGATAACTATTACATATCTTCTCTTATCACCTCCAACATGCAACCTTCCTCCCCAGTCTTCACTCTCAGCTGATAATTTAATTTCCTATTTCACCACAGCTTGTACCAAGCAGCACCAGTCCCACTGTGCTTGCTCTCTGCACCACAAACTGACCGCACACCACTGGGGCCTATCCCTCCACTAGACCCATCCCCTCTTACTTACTCAAAGATAATCTCCAGAAATTCTCTCTATCAATTGTGCCTCTCTACCAGAACTTCCTATTGGCATAAAAATATGCTGTGATCTCTTTTATTTTCAATTTGTTTTTTGCTTGTCCCCTTTTCCCTCCCCAGCTATAACTCCATCTTTCTGCTCCCCTCTATAATATAACTTCCTCCAAGACTAGATGTCCCAGCTCAAATTCCTCTCTTCCCATTTTCTTTTATCCTCACTGCAGTCTTTCCCCCACCACTCCTCTAAAACTGTTTTGGCTAATGTCACTGATGACCTGACTTATCCTCCCTAGAACACCCTCAACATTTGGTTTCTAAGACACTTCATTCTTCTGGTTTTGCTTTTGCATCACTGGTCATTTCTCAATCCCATTTGCTGATTTGTCCTCATTGTTCCAACCTCTTAAAAGTGGCATGCTTAAGGATTCAGCCCTTGCTTGGTCCATTTCCGTTCTTTGTCTTATACTCATTTATTTAGTCAATAGCTTTAAGTACTATTTATACTTTAGGACTCTTACATTTATAACTCCCGACCAGACTACTCTCCTGAATTCCAGACTCTCATATTCAAATATCATCTCAAATTTTCCACTTGGATGTCACAGAGACATATCAAATGTGATTTATCCAACACTGATTCTTAGTCTTGCCTGCAAAATCTGCTCTCCCCACTCCTACGGTTATCCCCATCTCCACTAATGGAAACTCCTTCTTCCCATCGCTCAGTTCAAACACTTGGAGTTGCCCTTAGATTCTTTCTCTCATAACCAGCATCTAACATATCAGAAAATCCCACTGACATTGCCTTTTTTGTCTTAGGGAAAAGATCAGAACTTTCTAAATATTGTAAGTATGATATAAACTAAAAGTTAGGAAAAAAGTTAAATAAGGTAGGGATTTCTCATACTCGTACATCATTTTAGTATAAATGACATAGATTTAGATGTGGCCTTTTGACTATATCAATAAACATGGTATGCAGCAATGTCATAGGGCTCTTCAGTATGTGGGCAGGATGAAAGGAATTTAACAAAAAACTCCCACATATTTGAGCTTTCTTTGGCTTTTATATATTGGTTATTTAATTTACACAGGGATATATGAGTAAAAATCAAAGGATTATTAAGATATGTTGAAGTATCATTATCAATATTAACAACTACTTATAAATCAATACTCAAAAATTCTTGATTCAGAAAGTAAAACAAATAGATTTATCTATAGATGCAATGTCCCAAAATGTTATTTATTAGCCTGCACCATAGCTACTTTTTTTTTAAATATGAAAAGGGATATAGTTTATTCCTCAGCATAAGTTGTAATTCCAAGCCTAAGATATCCTGTAAAAAACATGAAAATGCCAACTGGCTATATTATTAATGAAATTAATGGCATTGGGTCTGTTTTTTATTGACATATAGATGACAAACAATGCTATATTTTTTTCAGGTGAACAACATAGTGATTCGACAATTCTGTACATTAAATTATGCTCACCACAGTAAGTGTAGTTACCATCTGTCACCCTACATTATTACAATATTATTGACTATTATTACCCATACTGTACTTTTCATCCACATGACTTTTTTATTTTATAACTAGAATCTAAAACAAAACAAAACAAAACAAAACAAAACAAATGAACAAACAAAAAAAAACCCAAGCCAGGCATGGGATGGGGTATTATAATGACTTGTGCATACTCTGCTCCCACTTAAAACAACTGATAAATCATTAAGATCTGTCTGATTTTCCTTCCTTGTTCACCCTATTACATTGAAATAAGCACACCACATCAGATGGTTTACAGAAATTGATTAAAACTGAAAGCTGTTTAATCTTCTACCCCATGAGCATCCATCCCGCTGCCTTCAGCTAGTCAACTGCATGACTGCTACTATCATAAATGTCCTCCAAGTCTTCAGACTAACAAAAGGTCTGTCTTTACATCTTCAAACGTGAATGTTTAATCCTGATGAGGTTGTGGGATACAGGTGAGGTTCAGTGGGGTGGAGTCCAGAGCAGACAACCAAGAAAGAATTCTTGAGGCATCTTTGGTGCAAAATGGTGGTTTATTAAAGCACGGGGACAGGACCCATGGGCAGAAAGAGCTGCTCCAGAGTCATGAGGAATGGCCCATTTTATACCCTCCAGTTGGGAGGGGGTTAAGGATAGCGTAAGTCTCTAAAGAATTTTGGAAGCAAGGTTTCCAGGACCTTGAGGGGGCTAGCTATTGTTGGGAAAAGGTCATTTATTACCGTCTAATAAAACCTTAGCCATGAGACCCTTCAGATGTATATCAGTGAGCCATATGCTTGGGGGATGATTGCCAACACGTATCTTGGGGAGGGGGTTAGAGATAAAGGAAGTTTCCAAAGGAATTTTTATACGTTACAGTAGATTTACAGGATCTTAGTGGAGGGGAGGGGGTCAGGCTAGAACTGCCCTTGGCGCTTAGCAAAGTATTACCATTGAGAGCTGAGTTCCTAGAGGAATGTCACTGTGCCTGTTTCAAGGACTTGTCAATGGGCTGTAGGTAGTAAGGAAATTTAATTGTATCTACATACATTCCCTTCTGGAAGCTAGGTTATTGGTAGTTTTGCTCTTGTAAACTGCTAAGACATTTGTAAACTGAGGGAGACTCAAGTCTTGCAAGATTTTGGTATCTATAGGTTAACTGTTTCTTTGTCCTTTAAGGCAGCCAGGAGTGCCTGAGGAATGTTGTATACATCCCAGGGAGAGGGGGTTGCAGGGTGTCAGCTTCTGCTTTGTCCTCAGCTTGCCTTCCATTCCCTCATCAATCCTTTGTTTAAAACTGTTCCTGCCTTGTAGCCAACCCAACTCTTTACACTTTCATTTTAAAGGTCTCCAAAATCTGCACCCAAGCAAGCCATCCACAGGCATCCTCTTTAAAAGCAAAACAAAGCAAAACAAATCCAAGAGGAAACAACTGATCTCAGTGTCAAAGTTAATTGTGCATTGCCTGAGGAATTCGTTTATTGTATAACTAAAGTTTGTTTGTTTTTATGTTAGCTACTTAGGGTCAAATTAATAGCTCGCTCATTAACAAGTGTATAGGTTATTAGGCTGTGCATGTCATGGCCCCCTGTAATCTCATGGCCCCCTGTTATCTCCAATTCATGTCCCACATTTTCTCTTGTTTAATTTAAGTATAACTGACATATAATATTAAGGTTGTTTGTTTGTTTTAACTCCTTACCAGGTAAATTACTTATCTTCATTTCAATAAGGGTTTTTTTTTCCCCCTGAGGTTTTATCTTGTTCTTTCATTTGAAACATACTCCTCTGCTTGCTTGACTATTTGTTTCTATATACTAGGCAAAAAAGCTACCTCCCTTAGTCTTGAAGAAATAACCACCGTGTGAAAGATGAGCTTTGTCTTTCAACTTTGCCCTAGCTATCGGTTGTCTCTTAAACCTTAGTAATTATTTAAGCAGCCTTGATTTATTAATGATAAGTTCCAGTTGTTGAGGGTGTGCAAGACCTGTCAGTGCTCCAAAGGGAGGGATCTCAGTGAGCACCTAATTTCAGGCTGATGAGAAGCCATAGCTTCGAGCAACAGCTTGTAAAGTATGCAACATGTACAGTCTTGTGAGAATGCAATCGTAAACTCTGCTGGCTTGCTTTCAGACCAGACAATCTAGATGTGTCCTATGGGTGAGAGGTGCAAAAACTGGGCTTCGGAGGAGTGTATAAGCTCCTTTCTGGGAGGTACTGGCAAGCAGCAGCTAGCTAGGCCAAGGGAGAACACAAAGATGGTATCCCCCCCACCCAGCCATGTTCTCTGAGAGTAGGTCTGTAGCCTCTAGATATGTGGCAAACATGAAGTCTGTCCCTTAGGCTGGAGCTCCAGGACAAGTAAATAGGTTTTTGAACAGATAGACTAAGGGTATGGTTTAATCAGTTGTCTGCGTAGTGCCCTGGGGCTGATAACCTGCAAAGAACTATCCATCCAATTGTTACAATCCTGTGGGACCCAGGAACACAAGATGTCCTGGCCTCCAGAACCAGGCAATCAAAGAGCTATGCATTCCTGCCAGCTTTAGGAAGGCAAAAGGAGAACACAGGGCAAGGGCTCACATGGTAACACTGTCGAGGTGCAGGGGAAAATATCAAGACAAAAATAGCACCTGCCAATGTCTCCTTCTCCAGAGAGACTCCCAAAAGGTCCCTGCTCCTCCGGCAGATGCTTTAAGATTAGCAAATAAATCTTCTCACATAGTCTAGGAGCTTTTCAAACTGCTGCTTTGGCACTCGTCTTGGGGTAAGAGGGTCTGTGTGCAAGCTCTTTAAGAGAAGTATCTCAGTTCCCCACAGCCCTTTGGTGTCCTGGATGTGAACCCTGTTGGTTTGCAAAGTCAAACCTCTGGGGCTCATCTCTCTCTTGCAAGTCCCAAGTGATGAGGGAGCAGAAGGCAAGCTGAGGGCTAAGCACAAGCTGACACTTTGCAACCCCGCCCCCCCCCCCACTTCCAGGTGGGAAATGTCTGACATTCCTCAGGCACTCCTGGCTGCCCTAAAATTAAGGGAAGGGAAAAACAAATGGTTAACTGATAAAGATCACAGTCCTGCAAGACAAGAGTCTCCCTCAGTTTCCCAATGTCTTAGTGATTTATAAGGAAAAAGCATTCATATCAATAGCCTAGCTTTCAGACACCTATAATTCAATTTCCTGGAGCCCTAACATCACCCTCCCCTCCATAAGTGATGTGGGAAACAGAAGCCAAAGGGGGTGTAAACAAAGTTAAATTTCTTTATGACCTGCAGCCCATTGATGAGAACCTGAGATAGGCAGAGTATAACATTCCTCCAGGAAGCTCCCAACTGTCTTAATGTTAATGCCTTACTAGAAGGAAAAACAACCCTACCTTGACAATAACAAGACCCCCAGTATCCTGAGAGTCTTTCTTAGCATATTAAAGTCCTTTTGGACACCTCCCTTTTTCCTTACCTCCCCCACTCCCAAGTATATAATCAGTCACCCCTCACAACCCCAATGCAGCAGCTCTTTCTGTC
Source organism: Ailuropoda melanoleuca (assembly GCF_002007445.2). Classification (NCBI taxonomy): domain Eukaryota; kingdom Metazoa; phylum Chordata; class Mammalia; order Carnivora; family Ursidae; genus Ailuropoda; species Ailuropoda melanoleuca. Next base: position 57,087,022 of record NC_048231.1, read on the forward strand.
CCTGGGCCCTGTTCTGTGCTTTAATAAAATCACCCTTTTTTTTTTTTTTTTTTGCACCAAAGACATCTCAAGAATTCTTTCTTGGCCATTGGCTCTGGACCACACCAACATTCCAAACCTACAACACCAAGGGTTGGGATGCCTGATGCAGAGCATGAACCCTTCACTCCTCAGGCAGAAGCTCTGGATTTGTGAGATCCTCCCAGTTGCAGATGGCCGCACCAGGGGTGGGATTTCCGGTGAGACTGCATCTCTGCCTCTCCTACACATCTTGATATGGCCCTTTTACTATTTGTATTTCAGGTCTCTTTTCAGAGAAAAGTGTTTCATATGTAGCTGTATATTTGGTGTGTCCTTTAGAAGTGAGCTGAGGATTTCCCATATCTTGGATTACCTCCCTATGTCCCCTACTTTCTTTTATTTATTCTTTCTGTATTTTGGTATATTTTCTGTATTCTCACAAGCCACCTATTATCCACTCTACAGCAAGATGGGGGTACAAATAAATGACCGAGCCACTAAATTACTGCATACACACACATATATAGACACATACATAAACACAAACGGGTTAGCTGGAAGACTGGGAAGGAAAATGTTGAAAGATTAAAGATGGCTCATCTGTGTTTCTATGTCAGGGCAAATTTAAGAGAAATTTGTGAAAATTGGTTATTAGTAGGAAACAAGAATGGTATTTATTACTTATTCCAGGATTAGTTCAGAAGGAAAGCAGTTCCTCCTCTAAGAGATTTCTGAACAAAAATATATTGGATTACCTGCCAGAGGTTCTGGAAACCAAAGAACTGATATAATATTCAACCAACTAAAATAGAAATAATTATAAATATACATCATTTTTCTGGTCATGCTAATTTTGCCTTTCTACCAAGACCTGACTTAAATCTATTAAGCACAAAAGCTATAGCAAATGATTTGGACCAACTAGCAAAACAGAATTTTAGTATGGACATGATTTATTTCCCTCCATTGTTACAGTTAACCAATCTTTTTAGCGTATGTGTGTGTGTGTGTGTGTGTGTGTGCATGCGTTATAGGAAAAGATCCTACTCTGTCATAAGATGAGCCAGAGGGAGCCAGAAAAGGATTAGACATTTGAAAGACAAATATGGATGAAATCCATTTCCTACGTGGAGTTATTTAGTATGAGTTGTTTTGGTGACGAATTTTGTCTGTTTTGTTAAATGATTATACGGTATGATGTCCTCTCTGCTTACGTGTTTTCTGAGGCTATGGGGCAAGTGAGGTACATTAGACCACACAGAGAAAGAAAATGAGGAGTGGCAGCTGCCTGCTATTTCTGATGGCAGGAACAAATAAAGCATATCAGGAATTGAAAGCGGAGTTGGTTTCTGTGTTGTTACTCATTCTTCAAGCCAAATGTTAATAAGTGAAGGATGTTCAGCATTTCAGACCAAGCCTCTGACTTAGGGAACAATGACTCCCGTGCATGAGGGGAAGCAGACAAAATATCGAATCTCCTTTTTAAAAAAAAATCTTCTCCTTTCAAAATCCAATGACTTTAGCCCCCACTTTCTAATATGCTGTAATAAAACCCGAAAGAGGCACTTCATAACCTTTTAAAATGCTTGTGAAATAGTATCAACCTCGCAAAATATATTCCTCTGTGTGAACATTTCAAAAATCTTGAGTGAATTTTATCTCTAAAAATTTAATCTTTAACAATGTCAAGTCTTGGTTTTATTTTTCCTCCCAGGAATTACCAAAAGAAAAATACATTATTAACATTTAACTCACAATCATTTGAAGACTGGGGTAAGAAGTGAAACCATTTTTAAGAAGCTTCTGATTAAGGCTATACTCATTAAAGTGAATTCAAAGGCTCATGGCTAAGTGGTAAAATATTTCAGAGAATCAAATCTAATAAACTAATAAGAAAGCTAAATGCCATATCTACTATGCACCAATTTAATTCAATGTTGCACACATGGTAAACCTCTTAGCCCAACACTTGATAAAATAATTACCTCATTAGAGGAAGCATGTAAGTAGTTAGAAATCTTCATGGACTCAGGTTTTCCCAAGGAAAATAAAAGCTTTATATGATCTATTTTCCACTTGATAAGAGAAAATGTAAGCTTAAAAATGCCATCAGGTTTTTTTGGAGAATTGAAAAGGGACTTTAAAAGAAAATAAAAATGGAATTAAAAAAATTAAAGCATATCAATAGAATTAGAATAAAGAAGGAAATTTTATATATTTATTTGTCTTACTCCCTACTGTATTCATCGTAGTAGCAGAGTTCCAAGCTTTGCTTTTTTTGTGGAGTATGACATATATTTTCAGAAAATAGAGTTATGGGATTCATTTAAGATTGGAATAGAAGGAAAGATCCTCCAGGCAAGGGATTTTCAGCCCTGTTACACATTAGAATCACCAGGGAAGCTTTTAAAACTACTGATGCCTGAATTTCATCATCAGGATTCTGATTTTAGTTGGTGTAGGGCACTGTCTAGGCACCAGTACTTTTGAAAAGTGATTAGAGTTCCTCCAGTATTTAATTAACCATGAGTGAGATATCCTTGTTCTAAGTAAGTGACCAACCATATCATTAATTGGAGCACTTTTGAGAGAAAAAAAGACCCCCATTAATAATTACACCTGAATAAAGAGTAAACAGTCACTGTCACAGGCAAATTGGGAGGTATGATCACTCTACCATATCTCCAATGCTGACTATACCTACAATGTTCCTGGTAAGAGATTAGAAATGAGTCTACACCTCATTACCTGAATAATAAGAAATTCCTTATCTCACAAGACAATGCCTTAGCTGTTTTGACAACTGGAAAATACTGCCTGTTAGTTCTAACCTTTATTTCCTGAATTTAGACATAAAAGTTTAACCCCTTCCATAGACAGGCCCTTCAGATTTGGAGATATGTATCTTGTTCCCTCCTTAGCAACCATATTTTCTCTTCTGAAGCCAACCTTTTTCATGCCACATTGAATACCCTTCAATTTTTTGTCTTCCCTTACAACATCATGGTTTTAAGTTCTCTCATTGTCATGATTGCTCACATCTGAACATTTTCAAAAATAATATAAAGCCAATGAAGGTAATCCTCAAATGATTATTATTTGAGATACATATATATGTGTGAAATTTATGTAAAGATTTGATAGAAGAGTAAAGCCTGTATAATTCTCTACACTGGTCAAATCTCTTCCACCAACCAGAAGAGTTGTAGGCACCCTAAATAAATAGGTCTTATGGCTACAGGGAAGAAAAGGGTCAATATGAGTCATAACTTGTGTATTCTCAAAAGTTCCTAAGCATTTCTGAGCCTAACCAGAACTCCCTGCATATACTGGCTGATGGAATTTACTAGCTAAAGAATGAATAGGAGACCTTCGAAGTTGCTTTGTAATGATTTCTTAGCTAGGACAGCTTTTAGCTGGATATCCCTGGTTTGTCTGGATAATTTATTATGAATTATCCTGCAATTTATGTGCTGCAGCTGGGCTGGATAATGCACATTAGTCATTTGACCAGGTGTGGCTATGGGCTAACAAGACATAAAAAGGAAGAGATCCCAAAACTCAATGATTTCCCTCTACTAACTTCCCTTGAATGCAGTTAGCACTACTCAACTAAAACTAAACTGCATCTCAATATAGGAAAACTAAGACATGAGTCTGAAAGAGTCAAGACTCCCAGATATGCTATTGCTCATGACTTATCTTTGTGCTAATCATTAGTAAAACTCTGTTCTCAGTAACCCCACAATTTCCTATTTATCTAACTGTTCTACTCTTTGGGATTTCAGTTTTGCTACATTCCTACAGAACCCTCTCTAGGTCCCTAAGATATATTTGGAACCACTAGGTTGTGTTCATTGTCTTTGGTTGAAGTCTGTCTGGTTAATCACTTTAAACTAGTATTTCCTTTGGATAAAAACGGCTTTTGATTCCAACTTTCCCTCTATACATGGCCTTTAAAAAACAGTTTTGAGGTATTACTCACATACCATACAATCCATCCATTTAAGGTGTACGACTCAATGTCTTTTAGTATGTTCACAGAGTTGTGCAACCATTACCACAATCTAATTTTAAAACACTTATCAGTCTAAAAAGAATCCAGGTACCCATTATCAATCACTCCTTGCCACCCATTCACCCCCTCTCCCCAGATCTAGACAGCCACTAAGCTGTTTTTATAAATCTGCCTATTCTGGATTTTCACATGTGGTCTCTTTGGACTGCTTTCTTTCAGCTCACATAATGACTTTAATGTTCATTGAAGTTGTAGCATGTCCAAGGACTCCATTCCTTTGTATTGTTTGTTATTTCTCCATAGTCGAGACATAACATTCTATTTATTCATTCATTGGTTGATGGACATTTGGATTGTTTCCACTTTTTAGTTATTTCTTAGGAATAATGGTGCTATAAACATTCTTGTACTAGTTTTTGTGTAGACATGTTTACATTTCTCTCGGGTACATACATAAGAATGAAATTGCTGGGCACGTGGCAACTCAAAGTTTGACATTTTGAGAACTGTAGATCTGTTCTCCAAGCACCTGTCCCTTTTACATTCCCACCAGCAATTTATGAGGGTTACAACTTCTCCACAAACACACCGACACTTGTAATTATCCATCTTTTCTATTTTATAGTGATGTCACAATGTAATTTTGATTTGCATTGGTTAATGAGGATGAGCATTTCTGATGCTTACTGGCCATTTGTATATCATCTTTAACAGAATATCTTTTCATATACTTTGCTCATTTTTGTGTTACTTTTTTTATTAAAAAATGGTGTGCTAAAAGAGTTCTTTTTATATTGCAGTTATGAATCCTTGATCAGATACAGGATTTTAAAATATTTTCTTTCATTCTGTGGGGTTGTCTCCTCCCTTTCTTAATGATTTACTTTGAAGTACAATAGTTTTTAATATTATTGTAATCCAGCTTATCAATTTTTGTCTTTTGTCACTTGTGCTTTGTGATCATATATCAGAAGTTTTGCTTAAGATCATTAAGATTCACTCCTCTCATTTCTTCAAAAATTTTCTTTATTTTAGCTCTTTATTTTCTGCTTTTTTAAAAGATTTTATTTATTTGAGAGAGTGAGAGGAAGAGAGGGCATGAGTGGGGGGGGCAGAGGGAGAGGAACAAACAGATTCCCTGCTGAGCAGGGAGCCCTACACCGGACTCGATCCTAAGATCCTAAGATCATGAAGGCAGACACTTAACTGACTGAGCCACCCAGATGCCCCTAACTCTTATATTTAGAACTATGATTTATTGAAGTTAATTTTTGTGTATGGTGCTAAAAACAGATCCATCTTTGTTATTTTGCATGTGATATCCAGTTGTCCCAGCACCATTCTTTCCCATAATAAGTTGTCTTGGTACCCTTGTTGAAAACCTATTGACTTTAAATGTGAGGGTTTATTTCTGGACTCATAATTATATTGCAATGACATATATGTCTATCCTTATACCAGTACCGCACTGTCTTGACCACTCTACTTTCATACTAAGCTTTGAAATCAGTGTGACTCCTACTTTTTTCTTCTTTTTCAAGATTCTTTTAGTTATCCTGGGCTGCTTGCATTTATATATGAATTTTAGGATCATCTTCTCAATTCCTGCAAAAAGATAGTATACAGCTTTTAGTTTTGTTAGGAATTGTGATGAATTTGCCATATGTAGATCAACTTTCAAAGTACTGTCATTTAACAATATTAAGATTTATGGTCCATCAATATGGCATGCTTTCCATTTGTGTAGGTCTTCTTTAATTTCTTTCAGCAATTTTTTGCAGTTTTCAGTGTACAAATCTTGCACTTCTTTAGTTAAATTTATTCCTAAATTTTTGTTCTTTGTGACTACTGTAAACATCAATACCATTGTTCATTCATTTTAGAATTGTCTATTGCTAACGTATGCATGTGCAGTTTATTTTTGCATATTGATCTTGTACCCTATAACTTTGTGAAAATCATTTATTTTTTCTAAAGGTTTTTACTGTATTCTTTAGTATTTTCTATATACTAGGTCATGCCATCTGCTAATAGAGATCATTTTACTTCATCTTTCCCAGTTGGAATAACATTATTTTTTCTTGCCTAACTGCCCTGGCTAGAATCTCTAGTGCAATGTTAAATAGCAATGGTGAATGTGGACATCTGTACCTTGTTCCTGATCTTAAGCAGAAAGTATTCAATATCATCATCAAGTATGTTTTAAGCTGTCAGATTTTCATGGATTCCCTTTAGGGTTAAGGAGTTTTTTTCTATTTCTAGTTTAATAAATGTTTTTTCAAAGAAGTATATTGGAGTTAGTCAAATACTTTTTTGGTGACTGTTAAAATGATCATTTGATATTTCCATTATTCTATTCATATGATATATTACATTAATTTTCAGACACTAAACTAACATCACATTCCTGGGATACACCCCACTTGGACATGGCGTATAATTATTTTAATTGTTTCCAAGTTTGGTTTGCTAATATTTGTTAAGGATTTTTTCTTTCTTACAATCATAGGAGATATTGGTCTATATCTTTTTTTGTGTTTGTCTGATTTTGGCATCAGGCTAATACTGGCCTCACAGAATGAAACTTAATGTATTCTTCACCTCTTCTATTTTTGGAAATTTTTGAAGAGTTAGTTTTAGTTCTTCTTTAAATATTTAGTAACATTGACTAGAAAATCTTGGCTGCACTTTTCTTGAAGGAAGATTTTTAGTGACAAATTTAATCTCTACTTGATGAAGATGTATTCAGATTTTTTATTTCTTCTTGTATAATTTTCATTAGTTTGTGTCTTTCTAGGAACTTCTCTATGTCATTTAAATTATCTAATATGTTGTCATAGAGTTGTTCACGGAATTAACTTATAATCTTTTATTATTTTTGTAAGATGGGTAGTAATTTATCCTCTTCATTCCTGATTTTAGAAATGTGAGACTTCTTAATTTTTCTTTGTAAATTTAGCTAAAGAATTTTCAATTTTGTTGATCTTTTCAAAGAATCAGATTTGGTTAACTGATACTCTCTATATTTTCTGCTTTTGATTTCATGAATTTCCATTCTAATCTTTACTATTTCTTTTTTTCTGCTTGCAGAGATTTAGTTTGTTCTTCTTTTACCAGTGTCTGAAGGTAGAGGTTGTTATTAACCTTTTTTCAATTTTATTGTAGTATAATTAACAAATAAAATTATATATATTTGAAGTGTACAACATGATTTGACTTGCATATACTTTATGCAATGATGACTACAAACTGGTTAATTAACACATTCATCACTTCACATAATTTCCTTTGGTGTATGGCTGGTAGAAATATTCAGATTTTGATTTCTTCATGATCCAATCTTGCTAGGTTGTATGTCTCTAGGAATTTATCCACTCCTAGGTTATCCATATTTTTGGCATACAATTGTAGTAGTTTTTTATGACCTTATGCATTTCTGCAGAATCATTTGTTATATCTCCTCTTTCACTTCTGATTTTGATTCTTTTTTCTTTGTCCAGCTAATTGTTTATCAATTTTGTTTATATTAAAAAAAAAAACATCTTCATTTCATTGATCTTTTCCATTGGTTGTCTCTAGTTCATCATTCTGATATCAATATATGTAACGTGAATGACATAATCTGAATATGTCATATTTATTATTTCTGCTCTGATCTTTGTTATTTCCTTCCTTCGGCTAACTTTAAGTTTAGTTTGTTCTTCTTTTTCTAATTCCTTAATATGTAAAGTTAGGTGTTTGAGAGCTTTCTTTTTTCTTAATGTATTTCCATTTATCATTTGTTTATTTTTTTATTTCCCTTTTAATTTCTTCTTTGGTACATTATTCAGAAATATGTTGTTTAATTTTCACCATATTTGTGAATTTTCCAGGTTTCTTCCTGTCGTTGATTTCTAGTTTCAAGCCATTGTGGTTAGAAAAGATATTTGAGGGGTGCCTGGGTGGCACAGCGGTTAAGCGTCTGCCTTCGGCTCAGGGCGTGATCCCAGGGTTGTGGCATCGAGCCCCACATCAGGCTCTTCTGCTATGAGCCTGCTTCTTCCTCTCCCACTCCCCCTGCTTGTGTTCCCTCTCTTGCTGGCTGTCTCTATCTCTGTCAAATAAATAAATAAAATCTTTAAAAAAAAGATATTTGATATTAATCTCCTTAAATTTGTTAAGACTTATTTTTTGTCTTATTATATGATATACCCTGGAGAACGTTGCGTGCATTTCAAAAGAATGTGTATTCTGCTGCTGTTGGATGAAATGTTCTGTAATGTGTATCAAGTTCATTTGGTCTTAAATATAGTTCTAACCCAATGTTTCCATATTGATTTTCTGTCTGGATGATCTATCCATTTTGACAGTGGGGTACAGAAATCTTTTGCTATATTATTGTTGATGAATTGACCCCTTTATCATTATATAATGACCTTCTTTTCTCTTATTACAGTGTTTGACTTAAATTCTATTTTGTCTGATATAATTAAAGCTACCCCTACTTTATTTTATTTTCCATTTGCTTGAAATATTTTTTCCATCCCTTTGTTTTAAGTCTATCTGTCCTTAATGCTGAAGTGTCTATCTTGCAAGCGACATACACTGGGTCATTTTTTTTTTCATCCATTCAGTCACTTGCTGTCTTTTGATTGGAGAAGTCCACCCATTTACATTTAGAGTAACTATATACTGATAAAGACTTACTAATGCCATCTCATCAATTTTTTTTTAATATATAGTTCCCTTGTTTCTTTCTTCCTCTCGTACTGCCTTCCTTTGTGAATTGATGATTTTCCATAGTGGTATGTTTTGATTCCCATCCCTTTATCTTTGTGGATTTACTGTAGGTTTTTGCTTTGTGGTTACCATGTGACTCTTATGTCTTTTACTTATAACAATTTATTTTAAACTAATGATAATTTCTATCACATAAAACAATTTTTATCCTTTTACTCCATTCTCCACATTTATACTATTGATTTTACAATTTACTACTTTTTTTAAAGTAAGCTCCATGCCCAGTATGAAGCCCAATGTGGGCTTGAATTCATGACCCCATGATCAAGACCTGAGCTGAGATCAAGAGTCCAATGCTCAACCAACTGATGCCCAGATGCCCAGCCACCCAGATGCCCCAATTTACTACTTTCTATATTTGTTAATGACTACATTAACAAATTATCATACCTATAGTTATTTTTAATACTTGTGTTCTTAACCTTTGTACTAGAGTTGTTAGAACACCATCATATTACACAGCATTACAGAATTCTGAATTAGAATTATATACTTTCCTTTATCAGTATATTTTATATTCTCATATGTTTCTCATATGTTGATATGTTTCCATTTAGTCTCCTTTCATTTCAACTTCAAGAACTGCTTTCAGCTCTTGTAAGGCAGGTCTAGTCTTGATGAACTCCCTCAGCTTATCTAGGACAGTGTTTATCTCTACTTCCTTTATAAAAGACAGTTTTGCCAGGTAAAAATGCTTGGTTGGAATTTTTTTCTTTAAGCATTTTTTTCCTTGAATATATCATCTATTCTCTCTACTCTTGCAAGGTTCCTGTTGAGGATTCTGCTGATATTCTTATGGGTGTTCCCTAGTGTGTGATGAATTTTTTTCTTTGCTGCTTTCAAAATTATTTTTCTGTCTCTGATTTTAGACTGTTTTATCTTTTATTTTCTTTTGGTATTGAAGTTTTGGGAGGAACCTTGAGCTTCATGAACTTGGATATCCAAAACGCTTCCCATATTTGGAAATTTCTGAACTAGTATTTCTTTAAATAAGCTTTCTGTCTCATTCTCCTTTTATTCTCCTTCTGAGACTCCAGTAATGCATGCATTGTTTCACTCAATAGTGTTCCATAGACTACATAGGCTTTATTCATTATTTTTCATTCTTTTTTCCTTTGTTCTCCTCTAACTTTGTTTTAAATGACCTGTAATCAACCTTGTAGATTCTTTCTTCTGGTTGAACAAGATTGTTGATGATGCTCTCTATTGCATTTTTTTTTTTCATTTCATTCATTGTATTCTTCAGATCCAGAGTTTTTGTTTGGTTCTTTTTTTATGATCTTTTACACTTCCTATTTTGCTTGTTTATATTATTTTCATGATTTAATTATTTTTCTTTATTTTCTTGTAAATCACTGAAGTGCCTTAAAACCACTATATTGAATTCTTTATCATGGAAACCACAGATCTCCATTACTTTGGGGTTAGTTACTAGAAAATTGTTGTATTTCTTTGGTGGTGTCATGTTTCCTTGATTTTTGCTGTTCCTTAATGTTTGCCATTGCTGTCTTCACATTTGAAAATGCAGTCACCTCTTCCAGTCTTTACTGATTGCCTTTAGGAAAGCAATTTCTTCTGTCAGCCCTTCTAGAGATTCTGAGGCTATCTTATATCTTTTCTGTGGACACACTTGCTCCACACTTCTTATTCCCTCTTGAGGGGTAATTCTTAAAATTGTTAACTTTCTCTGAATCCTGTAAAGCCAGATTAGGTATTGACAGCTTCCCATTTCCTTTTCTCAGGATGGTGCCAAATGCTCAAGTTTGTGCATACTCTCCCAGTCCCACAGTATTGGGCTAACTTATTACACATGTTCACAAGTTATCTGCATAGGCTCAAACTCACTGCCATCAGGGGCACAAATAGGGAGTTGATCACAGGATAGAGGGAGAGGTTAGATGAGATGTGCAGAATGTTTAAAATGCCTGTGAGTCATCCCCAGTGGCTCATACATGAGCATCCACATTAAAGTCAATGAAACAATTAGTAAGATCCTCTTTCCTAAATATAGCCAGTGAGCAGGTGCTGTCTCTCTCAGTTTGAAAAGATAACTGACAGTCCCAAGAACCAGCTTCACACTCACCAACAAATGAATGTCTTTCCATCATCCAAGAATATGTTACAGTATATCTAGAACTGCTCAGTCATTTGTTGAGCTCCTACTATATGTCTATCATTGTATAAGACCCTGTGGAGGACATGGTAAAGACAAGACACAAGGTCTCTACCCTTAAAGACTTTATCTGCTGTTCAGGAAGATAACTTTAATAAACAAGGATTAAATCACAAAGAATACACTATAAATATATCAGAAATCACTGATGAAGACCACTGTAGGTTGAAGTGACTAAAAACCAAATCTTAAACAACGTATAATCAGATGTTGTTTTGAATCTGGCCTCCACTACTTCCCAGAGGTGTGATTTTAGGGATATCACTTCATCTCTTGATTCTTGATCATCACCTCTATAAAAGGAAATGAAAGTACTTATTTATGTCAGAGAGTTCTTTGTAAGATAAAATAAGATGAAGTCACCTGAACATAATGCCTGACATAATTTAGCACATGACCAACAGTAGCTGAATAGAGAATGAGAAGGATCTGGACAGGGGAAAAGAAAAACAAAAACAAAACAAAACAAAAAGTAGTAGGAGGGATGCCTGGATGGTTCAGTGGGTTAAGTATCTGCCTTTGGCTCAGATCATGATCCTAGGTCCTGGGATCAAGTCCCACATCAGACTCCTTGCTCAGCGCAGAGTCTGCTTCTCCCTCTGCCTGCCATTCCCCCTGCTTATGCTCTCTCTTTCTCCGACAAATAAATAAATACATAAATCTTAAAAAAAAAAAAAGCAGTAGGAGATTTCCAGAGGGAGAAAAAATTAATGTAAAATATCAAAATTTAAGTAGGATATAAATAGTACTTTTTTCTCTTCTTTTTTAAGTTAAAGAATATCTAAACTCTAATTGTTTTGTCAATTCAAATAAAAAATACACTGATTTCTCAGTCATATCAGAAATATTTTCACTGGAAATACTTCCTAAATGTATGCCAATTCAGAATATTTTTTGGCAAGGAGGATGGAGACTACTTGGACCATTGTATCTATTTCAGATCCTTACTTAGAAACCTATGAAATGTTACATATTAAAAATAAATTTCCAAGTGTGTTATTATATATCTGCTCATAAGCAATTTTCTAAATTGATTGTCACCTTTTCCTAATTTTGGATTGTGTTTTCTATTTCAAAGTGAGATGTTGGCATGCTTACTATTTTTTTTCTTCTTCAAATCTGGATGCCCAACTGTCGAACTTCTAAAATTTTACTTCCTACCACAATATGAACATGTTTTTAGATACGCTTTTAAATTTTGCTCTAATATATTTTGCCAAAGCAATGAATTCTATTTGACAAAAGAGAGATGCTTGTAACAAACAAAGAAGGAAGAATGAGGTCTTTCCAAACACAAGCATTTTATAAATTATTTAACACATGGAAGAGGTTGCTGAAGCTATCTTTCCAGTAGCTCACAAATTCTCTGACTTTTTTTTATGTTTAATATTTTAAATTTTGCTGCTGTAAAAGCTGTGTTTAGAGTTACATTACTAAAATATGTCCACAAAAAAGCAGAATTTTGTGAGTCAAATCCATAGCATATTTTGTTCACAATTAGTCCCTATAGTGGTATATAATTGAAACACTACAAATTCTGATACTACTTAGAATTAATTTAAAATCTGGGTCTGTCATTCCCAAGCTATGTGGTTCTAAACAAATCACTTATTTCAGAGTCTGTTTCCCAATCTGTAAATGGGGATAATAATAAATGATGACAACATAGAGTTTCTGAGGTTCATATTAGATAGTGAATATAAAATAACTACAAATTAGATGGAGCTCATTAATTACATCTATCATTTTTATTAGAGAAAGAACTCGTGGATCGTACAGTACATATGGAAAAGCAGGGGATGTTGAAAAAAATGTGGTCAAGTTGAGCTTAAAGACCCAAAATACGAGGATAAATACTATAGATGGCATCATAAAACAATACATAATAAAGAATTAAATGAATAAGACAGGCAACAAATTTATAGGAGTAATTACTCATAATATAGAAACATTGGTGTTTTATGTAGTGAAAATTGAATATTACCTCAGGAAGGATGGCAACAAAAAGGATTCTTTTGTGCATGGGTCATAAGAAAATAACTTTGGGAATCATTTTTGACATTAGAAAGATTAACCCAACTCTCAAAATCTAAATATTTCAGGATAACTCTATATTGGAGAGATTTCTTGCCACTGCCACATTAATTCTCCCTCTTCTGATCTCCTAAGCACTTTTAAAAAGGCAGTATATACTGGATTCAAAATGGTAGATGTGGTAACCTGAATAATGGCCCCACAAAAGATTCATGTCCTAATCCTTGGAATCTGTAAATGTCATTTTATATGGCAAGAGAAAAAGAGATGTTGCATATGTGATTATGTTAAAGATTTTGAGATGGGGAGATTATCCTGGATTATCCTCTTATATGGATATATGTGAGCCCTAAGTGCCATCACACGTTTCCAAATAAGAAAGAAGCAGAGAGAGACTTGACATAGACTAGAAAAAGACCGCAGAACAGAAGAAAAGAAAAGTGGAATCAGAGGAAAAAGGCATTATACCACTGTCTTCAAAGATGAATAAAAGGGCCATGAGCCAAAAATACAAGGAAAGCAATTCTAGATGCTGTTTGAAAAGGCCAGGAAGTAAATTCACAACTAGATCCTCTAGGGGGAGCATGACTCAGTTTATGCCTTGATTTCGGGTCAATGATACCTATTTTAGAGTGCTGTCCTCCAGAACTGTGAGAGAATAAATTTCTGTTGTTTTAAGTTAACAGATTTATGGATATTTGTTACAGCAGCCATAGGAAACTAATACAATAAATAAAGCACATGTTTTTATATATTTTCTCTTTTAAATCCCCACTAAAGGTAAGAAATTGAAAAGTCATAGAACTATAATAACTAAGCAAATAGGAGGGAGAACCATCAACGAAAAGAAACCTCAAGAAATTTCCAGTAAATGTTGAGTGGCCAGAAATATTTGCAAAGAAGATTTTATTGTAAAAGGAAATAGCTACCAAGAACCTAAGAAACACCCCTGAAGAAGACACAGAAGTGGTGATGGATGGAAAGAAGTCCCGTGTATCATAAGACTAAAGAAAGGAATATTTCCTGACGGTCTATATGTTGCTCTACTTAATTTCCTCAAGACCCTCTCCTGCCTCTATATTCAGAATGATTTCTGGCCAGACATTCATGTCTAGGTTCCAAAAAGAATAGCTCCTTTTTTTTTTAATATAAAATTGAGTAGACTCTCTAAAGAGAACAAGAACAACTAGTTTAGTTGATGGTACCCAGAGTAAAATTTTAGCTTTCTAATATGTTGAATGCCCTTTCAGGCCAAAACAAATGCTGCTCTCATGCCCAGAGTAAACAGTCAATTGTCCATCTTAAATATTCACTCTTAAGTTTGAATAGGCAACTATACATTAAGTCTTTGAGGAAAGCCTGCAGAAAATGGCCCAAGGATTGAGTATTTATTAGGAAAGATAAAAAACATTAATTCTAATTCTAATTAGAACCACAAAAATATCCAAAATGTTTTATCCCTAAAATAAGAAAAGGATGGCATGAAAAAGAACAGAAAATAAGACAGAACTTGTGATTGCAGGAAAAAAAACCTTAAAATTTCCCAAAAATTAGAAAATAAAAAAATAAAATAAAAATTTCCAGAACTGGAATATAAAATATCAATAAAATCTTCCAGAGTATATGACAAAAGAATAAAAATAGATATATGAGAAGAGGAAAAAACAATAAACATATAGTAAATATATAAAACAAGAATTCCAATATCAAATTAACAGAAATTCTAAGAAGAAAATGGTAGGAAGGAAATTAAGAAAGAAGTACAGAAAATCTTCCAGAATTAAATGAAGCAGTAAGTCTTCAAATTTAGACACTGACCAAGTATTGATCAAATCAAATGTACTTAGACTTATAATTATAAAATGTTTTTATATCAAGTACCCTTATGATTTCCAGAGAGAAACAGAATTTTTTATGTTCTTTAAAAAATCCAGAATCAAATTGGTGTTAGACTTCCCATAAGCAATACACAATGCTTGAAGACCATATGTTCTGAGGTAAATGACTTTCAACCTAGAGAAATAGACCTAGCACAAAATCAACCTACTAGGAGAAACACAAATTCCATACATTTTCAGCAGTCATGGGTTTAGAAAATTTACCACCTTCATTCACTTTCCTAGGAAGTTACTTGAGGGTGCATTCTAACAAACAGAGAAAACAAGAACAATGAAGACATGAGATTCAGGGAACAGTAGATCAACAAACAGGAGTGGAGTGAATAGAAGTCCCAGGACTATATACAGCTGCGTGGCAGAACCAGAAAGCAACCAGTCCATAATGGAACAGGATGGTGCAAAACTCCAAGAGAAAAATCTCTGGAAAACAAAGAGGAAACCATACAATAGTTACTGTGTGTGAGAGACTAGAAATACTAAGAATGGGAAAAGGGCCCAAAAAATGCAAGAAAAAAAATTTACTTAAATTTCAGGTTTAAAAAAAAAAAACCTGTGAAAGAAATTCACAGTATATTAGTCCTTATATGAAGCAAAACATCAATGTAGAGGACCAAGTCAATGAGAATCAAGTGGAATGAAATAGACTACAGGCAATGCACAAAATACATATGAATTACAAAAATATTGTTTAAGTTTTTCCTATCAACAGTAGGGAAAAATGATAGGGAGAAGTTATAAGAACACAAAAAAGGTAAAGAAATTCATAGTTAAAATATGAAACAACAAAAAATTATATCATGATTTTAAGCAATTGGATGAGTATGAAAAGATTCATCCTTTGAACGTGATGCTACGAGTACTTTCTTTTGGATATCCAAAGGAGAAAAAACACTGAGTGGCATCTACAGTAGAAATGTAGATGGAAATTATAACAGCACACTAAATATCTCTGTAGTAATGACAGACCATCATGATAATTTAAATATTGTTCATCATTTCAACTTTTAGAATCAACCTATATACAAAGCATGAAAGGCTTAATTATGGCTGCAAGAAATAAAAATATAAATTTTGGTAAGGTAAAAGTAAAAATGACAGTTGTTATTGGCAAGTTGTTAGCAAAAGGCGATGCTAAATGGAAGGAAGGGTAAAGATACTAAGCCATCACCTTACATTGTAAAGAGGCAAGAGTTATACCATAATTAAATAAACAGAGGTTTAGACATAATATTTATTAGATGCTTAATAAATTATTCAAAGTGAGTAGAAGTAATATTGGGGAAAACAAAAGAGATGACATAATTATAATGGGAGAAAAGGGACTGATGTAACTAAGTTAAATCTTATTCCATCACAGCAAGAAGTCATATATAATGTCTAAATTTAAAAAATGTATTAATTAGCAATATGGATAGTACTGACAAAAGTGCCTTACTTAAAAAAAAAAAAAACTTTAAAAATGAACTGAAAGCTCTAAGGAAGAAAAAGACCAAATATTAATACTCAGTAAATCTCAATGGTTAATATACAGATGTTCTTTTTTTTTTTAAGATTTTATTTATTTATTTGACAGAGAGAGACAGCAAGAGAGGGAACACAAGCGAGGGGAGTGTGAGAGGGAGAAGCAGGCTTCCCGCTTGGCTCCATGTGGGGCTTGATCCCAAGACCCTGGGATCATGACCTGAGCCGAAGGCAGACGCTTAATGGCTGAGCCACCCAGGTGCCCCAATATACAGATGTTCTATCCTCTATATTTTTCTAGAGTTACACACACAGACATACACACACGTATGCATGCGCACACACACACACACACAAACACACACACTCCAGGCTGTGGAGTCAAAAAGACTCAGTCAAACTCAGAAATCCCAGAACTAACTAGCTGTATGACTTAGGACATCTTCACTTCTCTAGACATCCTGATTGAAAAGTTGGATAACACTATTTATGACACAGCAATGTTGTTAGAATTAAATGAGATTGAATATTTCAAGGGCTTAGTATAGTTTCTGGCACAAGGGATCTAAATTAATAATAGTTTTCTTACAAAGTCCCTTCCTCTGGTATGCAGTTGATAAAACAAAATTGGAACCTGAGGTACACTCATTTATATTAGCTCAAAAACAGTATTTCAAACTTTGCTTATTATCTAGGCTTAATAAAATACATCCAAGGCAAGCTAAAGGTAGACCATCTTGACATAAATTTGTGAAATAACTAAGTAAATTCCTTAGTTTTGATATATCATACATACTTGCAGACTTTAAACAATGACATTGAATACTGGAGTATAGAGGGGAGAAAAGAAAAGGAGAAAATTGATATTTGACGTACCAAATATGTCAAATATTTGATACCTTTTTAATGTTACTTTTAACATAATTTTTAACGAAAGGCTTGAGAAGGAGCCTTTCATTAAAAAAATACGAACAATTAATCCTTGCTTCCCAATGATGTCATAAATGTGTGGTTCTGTAACGACTCTTGTTGACCATTTTTAAAACTGTACGATTGTATATAGCATTAGTGCTTATATAAAGCAATTAAAAAATTCCTACTAAACACCTACCAAATGCTGAGTACTATGAAATAGTGCCACCCGGGTTCTTATGATATGGTGGAATATGCACAAAAAGGTACACATCACACAGTTCATGATAAATTCCAAACGACCATAATCAGACTTAGATTTGTCCTTGAGATTATAATTAAGATGGCCAACACTAACAAATGCAGCAGCATGTTACAATGAAAATAGTACCACGATTGATGTCAAGCCCTGGTTTATAAGCCCGCTCTTTGGGAGTGGGGTGGGGGACATGTTATATTGTCACTTAATCTCTCGGAGCCTCAAGTTGCTCACTAGAAATATACCATGCAGCCGGACTACCTCAGGCACTGTGGTGAATGTTAAAATGAGTTGACACATGAGAAATTGCTCTTAAAGAAAACAGACTCTTGCTGGGAAGCTGCTCCCAGCTGTGTCCAAAACAGTTGCTAAATGTTCATCGATTTCCCCAGAACAGATCCTCCAGTTTTCCTGCTCTTATTTCAGAAACTAATTTTAACCTTCTTCTCTCTTTCTTCTAGCCCCCTCTCCTCCTGCTGCAGTTACAAAAACAAAACAAAAAAACAAAAACAACAAAAAAAACCCAAAGCAAAAACAAAAACACAAGATCAAATCAGCAGAATTGCCTTTCTTTCCATGGAAACAGAATTATCTTTACTTATGTGTATACGTGCCTAAGGCCAGAAATACAGCCTAGGACTCCTGACTCCCAGTCCTTCACTCTTGTGATGCCATACTGCTTATACCTACTTACAGATGGCTAGAACAGGAAAAAAAAGGTACTTCAAGTAAAAACTCAAGAGCCCACTACCTAGCATTGCCACACCACCTTTACTCACTCATTGGTTACTTGTCAAGAGGTCAAATTTACCTTAATCCTGTATCTTGACAATACGTTTGTCTGTCAAATATCAACTTTCTCATTTTCTTTTTTTTTTCCCCTCTATACTACAATGTTTAATGTCATTGTTTAAAGTCTGCAAATATCTATGATATATCAATAGGTATAGAGTAGCCATATTTTTGGTCTGGGGTGGTTACTTTACATGAAGAATTATTTCTTTTGGCTAAGTGTATATGTAGTTACCATAATTAAAGAAAGCCAAACCTTATGAATTTGAAACAATGAGGACCACCTTGTTGTCTGAAGCTCTTCAGAACTGATGCCTTCCAAATCCAGAGAGTCAGGCTGAACTTTGCATAGATAATCTTGTTGGTACAAGCTCTTAAAGGCTCCTATAACTTCACATCTTTGTTTCTAGGCAACAAGGAAGACAGAAATATGGCAACCTCATATTTCTAATGTAGAATCATGCTGGCTTCAAGATCATTTATTGAAATATTTCAGGACTTTATATAAGCTTATAAGACTTAAATTAGTCTTTGGTTGATTAAAAAAAAAGTAAACTACAGTTTACTACCCATTCAATCACCATTTATAGGGTTCTAACTATGTGTCAAGCACCATTTAGAGAAGAAAAATAAGGCAAAATTCCCTCTCTAAAAGATTTTACAATTTAATGAGGAACTCTAAAATGTATATAAATATCTAAACCAGACTGTTATAGTTAACCATTATGAGATAGGATTTTTTGCACTTGCTAATTGCTTCATTTTTTTATTGTAATTATTTAGTGCCTGTTTATGCCAGACTGTACTAGGGAAAGGGACCCTGACATACTTGCCATATTGTCTCTATCCTCCAAACTTACTGTCTAGTGAAGGAAGCAGATAATAAGAAACTGATGTTATATCATCATATGCTAAGTACTATATATTAGATATTCAGATAGAATATTTGGCAACACATAAGAGAGACATTTTGGCCCCATCCTAGATAATTCCCTCTATTTGAAATGCATCTTTCACCCCTTACTTTATCCACATATTCATTTATCATCCTGGTAATATACTTACTCTAAAGGATGGAGCTCAATTTTCAGTTTCTCTGATGCCACCTTTGCTATTAGTTTGCAAATTTAGTTACTCTGGGCCTCTACACCTCTCCTAATGCTTAGCATACAGAATATCTGTAGTTTTGTTGTTTTTTTAATGAATGACTTTGCAATGAGAATACTGAACATTACTCTTTTGTTTAGTTTTTCCAAGACCTGTACCCATCTTCTCAAAGAACTAAGAAATATTAGCTACTAACCATATGTGGACACTGACATTTAGTAGTTACTAAATCCAATTCTTCACGATGTCTAAATTACATAAATAAAATATGACACAAAGTGCAACTTACTTCCAATTTTTCTAGGGACTTTTAGTAACACCAGTTAACACACCCAATTCAATAGCTGGAGCATCCTGCCTGGTGAGGCTGTAAATGAACAGCAAGTACTTATGAAGTTCACATTAATTTTTTTTCTAGTTCTGTGAACTTTAAAAGAGAAGTCTCTCCATTTTATTGAGCTACATACATGAGTCAGGCTTACTAGCACGCAGGAATTTCCCATTCTTCCCACAAATTAGATTGTTAACTGTCCTAAAATATCTGCTGATTGAGAGGTGACATTAAACATCAGTTGTCTAAAGAAATATTAGTCCTAGAGCAATATCCCTCTCACCAAATCTTTCCTTGCTAAATGTTTTTCTTATGGAGTTTATTTTTAGTTTTCTTTTCTTTGTTCCTCTTTTTCTCTCTGAAAGCCAGGTTTTATTGCCTTTACATATTTCAGTGCATGCAGGCTCAAAATTATATTAAATTGCCAAATTTATAGCAGAGTTGTTGCAGATCAAAGTATTTACTTAAAATATTCAGAACCATTTCCCCCTCTCTTAAAAAACATTTAGTTGTTCTTCAAGACCCACTTATATAATAGAGTGAAACACTCACACATGCACACACAACACACACACTTTCTAAGCAGAGAGTGGTATATACAAAACAAAGACAGTAGGAATATCAATAAATTCACAATATTTTCAATGCAAAATGTATTTAGAAGCAATAGGATGTTATGATTAAAAAATGAAACCAAAAAGCAAATAGTCTTATGTCTGTGTTTTGGTTACCTATTTGCTATATAATAAAGACCCCAAAACTCGGTGGCCAAATCCAGCACTTTAATATTATCTCTCATAGTTCTATATAGTGATTGAGTTCCACAGGCTGGTTCTCACTTGGGTCTCTCATTGGTTTCACTTAAGTTAACAGCTGGGCTGGAGCTATCTAAAGGTGTAACTGGCCTAGACATCCAAGAAAACATTTTCACTCACATGTCTTCACTTCAGTTAGTTGACTGGAATAGTAGGGAATGTCCATGCGTCTCTCTTTCTCCATGTGGCCTCACTGCTTGGCTACATTGGGATTTACTCACAGCATGGTAGCTGCTGACTTCCCCCAGAGCTCTTGTCAAAGACACCTCAGTGAAAAACTGCAAGAATTCTTATGACCTTGGTCAGAAGTCAGGCAGCATCATTCCACCACATTTCCTGGTTAAAAACAATTTAAAAATAAGGCCAACCCACATTCAAGGAAAAGAGATTGCACTGGGAAGCATGCTCAGGGGTGGCCCTCTATGGGAACCACCTAGACTAATCTCTAATACTATTTTTTTTAACAATAGTGATATTGTGATTGAATTCGTGATATTTCTAAATCATATTTCAAGTAGTTCATACTCAAAAAGCTTGTAGGGAATATAAACAGACAGATAACAGATTTTATAGGATAATGTCTCACAATGAAAATTAATATTAGCAAATGAAAAGGTATCTGACTTTACATTTTTTGTATTTGTAAAGGGTTCAAATAAATGAAATGTATAGATAATTCCTAAATCCTCATTCAGTCAGTATTATCAATTACTATTCCTTCTTAAAATAACTATAGAAAGAAATAACAAGCATTTCTCACGTACTTCAATAAAAAGGTTGTTTTTTAAAAAAGCATGTGACACATTTGATTTGTATATCTTTTGCTTCGGTACATATTCTAAGAAGCAGGAGGCAGGAAAAAAAGCATTAAACAATAACATGCCCAAAAGATGGAACAGAAAAATAAAGAAAACTATTCCTTCCTGTGACTTCAAAAATATAACAACATGGACCAAAGCTTGAGGGAGCCATGGACGTCAAAGGAAAACAATCTCTTTACCACAACATAAAAAGACATTCTTCAACTATAAATTTTTGTACCTCCCTCCTGAAAAGGCCTATGTTGCTTACAGTGAAGACAAGTATGACTATGCATACTAATAATATGACTTATTTCAGCACTCACGATTTGGTTAGAATTTATAACTTGATTTGGACTTGACTAGAGATATGATTCTGTTGACTAATCCACTTCTGCCTTAAAACAAGCAGATTATGTTTGTCAGTTTTTGAATGCTATTAGGTTAATTCAATTTAGGAAAGCTAATTGGTTTAGTATGTTATTTTTAAGAGGAAAAATTATTCCAAACCTAAGATAGACTGTAGATTTGTACCTTCCCACATGGCTAAGAATGAGCTGAAGTGTTTCAAGTCAGAGAAGCTCCCTCACATGGGTGGGTGCATCATGACACCAGGCAAGATTTGAATACCCCCTGAGTTTCTGTGCTTTTGAAAATCTGATGTGAGAGCAGAATTTATGGATTGCCTGAGAATAAAACCATAATTTCTTTCTCAGGTCATGTTAGCAAAGAAGGAATAACTTCCCAAGTAACTAGGTAAGATGCTGTGCCTCATACTGGTCCAGGTCTTGAAGCCTCATTAAACATAAAGATCATTCATCATCATGCTGTGAGTTTAAACTGAGCGTTATAAAATTTTCAAGATATCAGTTTAAACACGCAACTGCGCAATATCCCAAGAAATGAGAGTTTAATAAGCCTTATTGATTATTCTATAACTTTCAGAAATTCATATGCTAATTTTAGCCACTGATGCCTCAATAACTAATTTATATCTAAGCTGTATGGACATCATCTCTTTTCCCAATGACTACATACTGGCATATCCAGTTTTATTGCATTTTCTTTTATCTTGCTTCACAGATACTGTGTTTTTTACAAATTGAAGGTCTGTGGTTAACTCTGCATTGGCAAGTCTGTTGGCACCATTTTTCCAGTAACATTTTCTTACTTTGTGTCTCTGTGTCACATTTGGCAATTCTCACAATATTTCTAACTTTATCATTATTACTGTATTTGTTATGGTCATCTGTGATCAGGGTTCTCTTGGAACACTACAAACCAAGCCCATATAAGACCACAAACTTAATGGATAAATGTTGTGTGTGTTCTAACTGACCCACCAACCAGCCATTCCCCCATCTCTTTCTCTCTCTTCAGGCTTCCCTATTCCCTGAGAAACAACAACCTTGAAATTAGGTTAATTAATAACCCTAAAATGGCCTCTAAGTGTTCAAGTAAAAGAAAGAGCTACATGTCTCTCAGTTTAAATAAAAAACTAGAAATGATTAAGCTTAGAGAGGAAGGCATGTCAAAAGCCAAGATAGGCTGAAAACTAGGCCTTCTGTGTGAAACAGTTAGCCATTTTGTGAAAACAAAGGAAAAGTTCTTCAAGAAAATTAAAAATGCTATTTCAGCAAACACACCAATAATAAAAAAGCAAAATAGCCTTATTGCTGATATGGAGAAAGTTTGAGTGGTCTGGATAGAAGATCAAACTAGCCAAAAACTTCTCTTAAGCCAAAGCCTAATCCAGAGCAAGGCCCTGACTCTCTTCAGTTCTGCGAAGGCTGAGAGAGGTGAGGAAGCTGCAGGAGAAAAGTCTGAAGCTGGCAAAGTGTTGTTCACAAGGCTTAATGGAAGAAGCCATCTCTGTAACATCAAAGTGCAAGGTGAAACAGTAAGTGCTGATGGAGAAGCTGCAGCAAGTGATCCAGAAGATTTAGTTGAGATTATTAATAAGGGTGGCTACACTAAACAATATACTTTCAGTGTAGACAAAATGGGCATCTACTGGAAGAAAAGGCCGACTAGGACTTTCACAGCTAGAGAGGAGAATGCCTGCCTTCAAAGCTTCAAAGGACAGGCTGGCTCTCTTGTTAGAGGCTAACGCAGCTAATGACTTTAAGTTGAAACCAATGCTCTTTTACCATTCCAAAAATCCTAGAGCCCTTAAGAATTATGCTAAGTCTACTTTCCCTATGCTCCAGAAATGGAACAACAAAGCCTGGATGACAGCATGTGTTACTGAATATGTTAAGTTCACTGTTGAGACCTACTGTTCAGAAAAGAAGATTTCTTTCAAAATAGTACTGCTTAGTGACAATGTACCTACCTGGTCACCCAAGAGCTTTGATGGAGATGGACAAGGAAATGAATGTTGTTTTCACACCTACTGGCAAAACATTCATTCTGCAGCTGATGAATCAAGGAGGAATTTTGACTTCCATGTCTTTTGATTTAAGAAATACATTTCATTAAGACTAAAACTGCCATAGATAGTGATTCTTCAGATGGATCTGGGCAAAGTCCATTAAAAACCTTCTAGAAAGTACTCACCATTCAGATGCCATTAAGAACAGTCATGAATCATGAGAAGAGGTCAAAATACTATTAACCGTTAACAGGAGTTTGGAAGAAGTTGATTCCAACTTTCATGGATGACTTTGAGGGGTTCAAGACTTCAGCAGTGGAAGTAACCACAGATGTGGTGGAAATAGCAAGAGAACTAGAATTAGAAATGAAACCTGAAGATATGACCGCATTGCTGCAATCTCATGATGAAACTTAAATGTTTGAGAGGTTGCTTGTTATGGATGAGCAAAGAAAGTGGTTTCTTGAGATGAAATCTACTCCTGGTGAAGACTGTTGAAATGACAACATCGGATTTAGAATATTATATGAACTTAGTTGGGAAAACACTGGCAGGGTTTGAGAAAATTGACTCCAATTTTGAAAGAAGTTCTACTGTGGGCAAAAGGCTATCAAACAGCATTGCATGCTATAGAAAAATCATTTGTGAAAGGAAGAGTCAATCAATGTGGCAAACTTCACTGTTTTCTTATTTTTGATATTGCCACAGCCACCCCAACCTTCAGCAATCCCATCCTGATCAGTAAGTAGCCATCAACATGGAGGCAAGTTCTCCCACCAGCAAAAAGATCGACTGGCTGAAAGTTCAGATTATAGTTAGCACTTTTTAGCAATAAAGTATTTTTTAATGAATGTGTCTATATTGGTTTTTTTTTACATAATGCTATTGCACACTGAATAGACTACAATATGGTTTAAACATAATTTTATATCCACTGGGAAATCAAAAAAATTATTTGACTTGCTTTATTGTGGTGGTCTGGAACTGAACCAGCAGTATCTCCAAGGTATGCCTGTATTATGTTCCATATTTTAACGCTGGCAATACTGTTGAAACAAAAGAGATAAACCACAACCTAAATCTTTTTTGTCTTATAGTATATTTTATTCTATAAATTTTAAGGGGCAACAAAAGTATATTTTCTCTTTTTTGACATATCCACTTTCAAATCAGTAACAGTGTTCAGATATTTCATTTTCTATAGTAATAATCTCACCTCAGTCCATGATGATTTTTATTACTGGTTATTTGAGAGGTAGGATGTTGTGTAATATTGATTAGAAAATAAATCTTTTGTATTTAAAGAGAGAGATGTATCAGGATTAGGTTGTTGAAATAGAATGTATTAAGCTGATGAATATTTACAAGTCTCTAGGTCATTAGAGAGGAACAAACAGTTTAAGGACATGAAGACTGCAAAATATTTATTTTCTTGTGACTCTGTGTGAGGTAAGCAAGGAATGGAGTTGGAAATTGACAATGGAGCAGAGAATTCGGCTTACAATAAACCACAGAGACCTAATTCTTGGTTATTCTAGTAAAAGTACTACATCCTCACAATAAGGATTTGATGATGAGAAAAGACTTAAACAAATGAACTAACTATGAATCCAAGGTAGAGCAATATGTTATCTGGGATCAAATTACTGACCATGGCCACTTTTTGTGTAGCTCCCAAGCTAAGAATGGTAATTTTTTAAAGAATTGTAAAACAAAAAAGAAGAGAAGGAGCAAGAGGAAACCATATGTAGCCCACAAGACCTACAATACTCACTTTCCAGCCCTTTCCAAAAAGAGATTAGTGACCCTTAGTCTACATCACTTGACCCTGAAGGAAGCCTGCAGGGAAGTTTAGGAGAGGTATGCATGGTAAGTGAAGGATAGTAACACAAGGAGCATGGGCTTACATTTTGCACCAAGTAGCTAAATTACATCTTTGTGCTTGCAAATGACTTATATATTGCAAACCTATTGTATCTCTGGCTGAATCTGGTTGTAGTCCATCTAACTAATTATTTAAGTAATTATTTGTAGATTCAGGTTGCTTGGGCATAATGGTCTGGTAGATAATGTAGATTCCTTTTTTACTCTTTTTTTTTTTTTGGTGAGGATGCAGACAGGTCTCTCAAGATAATGTGGATTATTCTTTTAACCTATGTCCTCATATTTTCTCTTTAGAAAGGCCTAGACTCTAATAAACCACCATGACCAGACCCCCTTGCAGCTAAGGTTCTAGATGTAAGTTAGGTTTCAATACTTGGATACCTTCAAATGAGATTTGAAAATAGAAACTATTGTTACAGGCAAAAGAGGTCATGGTGACATGAAGGGTAAGACAGTTTTGGTGACCGGAATAAGTGTCTTAGTGTCCAGTCACCAGTTTTCAAATGTGAAAGCAGTTGAGAGAGCAGTAATTGTGGAGGCAAGAGTGGCTCACACAATTTGTTTGGTTTACAACTGTGATGATCTGCTCTTATAAATCCTTTTATATACTTAATTCCTTTTATTGAATCCCTTTCTACATAAAATTGGAGTGATATGTTTTTCTTACACTAAAATCTGATTGCCATAGTGAGTCAGCTACCACCTAACTACTCTTGCCTCTTCACTAATTTCAATGATGAGAATGACAAACTCACTCTTTTCTTCCTCTTCTCTGTTGATTTGTTTGTGGCAAAAATACTTTTTTTGGAGACCCTGGTTTTTAAGATTATACCACCAGACCAAAGTATAACTGTATCATGCTGGCCAGTAATACCTGTAAGCCTCTCCTTACGGCAAATAATTATAGACATCATTTTCAAGTCCATAATATAACTCTAGTACAAGTTCTTAAATTTCTTTTTTTTTAAGATTTTATTTATTTATCTGACAGAGAGAGAGGCAGCAAGAGAGGGAACATAAGCAGGGGGAGTGGGAGAGGGAGAAGCAGGCTTCCCACTGAGCAGGAAGCCCGATGCTGGGCTCGATCCCAGAACACTGGGATCGTGACCTGAACTGAAGGCAGACGCTTAACGACTGAGCCACCCAGGTGCCCTAGTTCTTAAATTTCTTAGAAACACTTTACACATGCAAAGCACCTTGATGTTCATAATTCAATAATTTGCAGTCCTAACAAAATGCAGACCAGAAAAGAATGACATACATAGGTCAAGAACATATTAGAACAGAGTATGAGGCAGTGTACCCTAACCTCAAGTAGAAAACATAGGAAATGTTTAGCAAATGTCTCCATAAAAATAGCTGAATCACAGTATCAGCAAATAGTCCCTGGTGAGACTCAGTAAGGAAGATGGTAACAGTGAGAATCAACAAACATGCTCTTTGGCAAACTAAGACACAAAAGGAACGAATAAACCTCTTACCAACTATCAGCTGTTGTCAGAAACAGCCCATTTTAAACAGCCAGCATCAAAACAGCTATGGGTCATTCTTTGTTGCTACATTCAAACACCTGGGAAATTTTTTTCCCTGGTAGATGACAATATTTAGTAACCTGTAAGATACATGTATGCTCTACAAATAGTTGAAACTATTTCTAGTAGAATATATAAACCCAGATGTCTGCATTCAACCTCTTCCCATTATTCTCAATAAGAGGTTTAGGGCCAAGATACGTAAGAAAATAATGGTTAATTTGACAATGATTTACTTTCGACTAAACCATAGTAAGATAACTCTGAATTCAGAGGACAGAATATTAAAATTTGCATTATGCTATATGACCACGTGGAATAACAAATATTAGCCCCAATTACCCAGTGGTGGGAGGGAGGGAATCTTATCCTTATCCATCCAGATATGGAGTTGAAGAGCAAACTCAATGGAAAGGTGACAACCTCCAAACACCATCAACCTGTATCAAATCTCTTCTGTCTTTTTTTTTTTAAAGTAATCTCTACACCTAACATCAGACTCAAACTCACAACCCTGGGATCAAGAATAGCATGCTCCACCAACTGAGCCAGCCAGGCACCGTTGTGTCAGATCACTTCTTATCAATAAAGTGATTTATCCTATTCTCCAAAATCAGATCAACACTCCTATGCCACATTCAACTTTCCTTATTGCTGTCACTAACATGATAAATCATTTTTTCATATATTCATTCAATAAATATTTATTAAACACCTACCTTATACCAGGAACTATACCAGAAGATGGGAATATCATGGAAAAGAGAATAAGAAACACATGGTGCCACTGTTCTAATGCCTGGCTTGCAGACTTTGACTCAATGTTGTGAAAAAGATATAAAATAACCCCACCATTTCCTCCCACCCCCAAAAAACTAACCTTTTGCCAATAATTCCAGATAGCTACTGGGTTTATGGACATTGCCTAAGAATACAATCAATGGCTAATTAATGTTATGATATTGGAAAAAATGTACTATTATCACTTTAAAATAAGTAAAACATATTTTATTTATACTGTATTTTCTATTGCTTTGTTTATAAACATAAAATATGTACCAATTATGAAACTTGACATCCATCTCCCCACTACATGGAATTTTAGGAGGAACATCATTTTCCTATTTACTTCATTAGTACATGACTTGGACACAACAATTTCTTAAAAAGAAGAAGAAGAAGAAGCAGCTGGAGAGAAAATGGTATGTAAGAACACATTATCTCTTAGTCAATATGTCCCACAATCAAAATGTGAGAGGTTAGATATTTCCACATCTTAAGTGAATGTAGTAAGTCCAAGCATGCTAATGCTTCTGCAAAGACAACTAGAAAAATCTAATAAACAAAATTCCAAAGAGAGAACATTTCTTAGATGAGCTTACAACCACCTATGGGCATTTACCAATGCTGAGAGTGGGCTGAGGATCAGGTTTAGCCCAAGCAAAATGTCTCTGCCAGAGGCAAAAGAAAAGCATCAAGACTTTAGTGACCATACTGAGCTGGAATAATAAATTCCAACCTTGAGAGGCCTCAAATGCACTGTTTTTCCCAAAAGACATCTCCGGAATTTTGGAGCTATGTTTGAGGCCAAAGAGTTAGGAATAAAACTTCTAAAGATAATAGTAAATTTCTTACAGTCTCACAGTACTGATGAAACAAAGATGTGTTGAGAAAAGCCTCAACAAAAGCCAGTCTCCCCCTCAAGGCATTTGCCATATTTTGAAGTGGCACGGGGCTGGATTCTGGAGTTTTGGCCTGGTAAAATCAGAAAGAAAAAACTAAACCTCCTGAACAGTTTAAAGAATGTAAATATAAACACTTCAAAGACACTTAATCAAAAGTTGAGAAAGTTCTATGAAGAACATGAGTTAAACAGAAGTAAACTGAATTTTACTGAAACTGTAATCCCTCTTACCTCCAGTTCAATCCTTGATGGGCTTGAAGTGATTAATCCTAAATCCTAAATGCCTAACAGAGGAAAGTGAGACACCTCTCTGGTGGATAATAAGGTCATCTTGAGCCTTCATAATTCTTTTACACATAATACCTGTGCTATGATAAAAAATGATTAGATATGTGAATAAGCAAGAAAATATGACCAACCATGAAAAGAAAAATAGACAACAGTAGTAGATCTAAATATAATCCAGATCAACAACTTTAAAATAACTGACTGATATATATTTTTCTAAACAGAGGGACTCAACTCCCAGTTTCCAAATCATGTAAGAAGTTTTGAGGTCATTACTCCCATTCACACAACAAGAAAAAGCCAAATGAACTGATAATCAACAACTCTTCTTAGATACATCAGATAATTGAAATCAAAGGGCAAACTACTCCCCAATAATTGGAGAGGCAGACAGACAGATCCAGATCATCACAGCTTACTGGAGCAGAAACCAAGGGCAGAAATGACCATAGGAAGCAGTACTGGGATAGGAAAGCCTAAATTATAATTAAAAAGTTGCTAGAGAATTAGTGTGAACAAGTCTGAGAGTTAAAAACTCCAGGGAGAAACCCAGTCTTAGGGAGGCCCCACACTGAGTTCTGTCTCCAGAAGTCCTATCAGGTCTCACAAGCAGACTGGGGAGTAATATCCACATGTTTCTGGTAAAGGAGAGGGACATGTAGCCATTTGAAATAAGCTCAGAGTATTCTTCACAATAAGGCTTTCCTTCAGAGAAAACTATTTCACCAGAACCTTTGATTGGGTTTTTACCAAAGCCTGCCCAACCTGAGAGAAGGTAAACATCCAACTTCAACTTACACTACCCTTCTATTTAAGAAAGAGATATGCCAAGATGGAACCCTTCTACCTTTACTGTCTCATCTGAGAGGGAGGGAGGGATTTAGAAGACAGGCTCCCTCCAAAAGGACAGAGGCCTAATCAATGGACTACAGAATGTTTCCCCTCCTCCCACAGCTTACCACCTTTACCATATAAATAGGGCTCCTATAAAATAACAGGATATTCAACTAAAGAACTGCATATCTTAGACCTTAAAAAAGAAGCCTTTAAGGAACCCCTAAGACTGCAAGGGAGATTAAAAAAAAAAAAAAAAGGACACCAGAGGAAATTTTAGCCTCTAAAACCTATAGCTACAAGAAACAATAAACAGAGCCTAAGACCTAGCCAGATAAACATAAAACCTCACCCTAAAGTCCAAATACTACAATTTCTTCTACACAGTACTTCATGACGATCTTTAAAGAAAAAATTTTAAGAAATAATAAAAGACAAAAAGATACTTTGAAGATATATAACAAGCACCAAAAACAGATTCATATGTAACAGTGATGTTGAAATTAAAAGAAAATGGCTGAATCAAAGAAATTGCTAGAAATCAAAAACACTATACCAGATTTGAAGAATGCCTCATCATAGACTGAGCACAGGTGAAGAGAGAAAACAATAAGCTTGAAGTGTCAATAGAAACTTCCAAAATAGAAATGCAAAGACAAAAAAAAGAATGAAAAATATTGAATAAAATATCCAAGAACTATGGGACAATTACAAAATCTGTAACATATTCATAATGAAAACACCAGAAGAAGATGAAAGAGAGAAAGGAACAAAAGAAATATTTGAAGTAATGATGACTGAAAATTTGACAAAATTAATGATAGATGCCAAACCAACCACAGATCTAGGAACCGTAGAGGACACCAAGCAAAATAAATACTCCGAATTCTACACCTCGGCATGTCATTTGCAAACTGCGGGGGGGGGGGGAAGATAAATAGAATATCTTGACAGAAGCCAGAGAAGGGCAAAAAATATATTAGCCAATAATGAGAATAGAAACCAATGAAAATGAAAACAGGAAATCAATGGGGAAAAAAATCAACAAACCAAAAGCTGGTTCTTTGGGGAAAAAAATCAGTTCTATCAGCATCTAACAAGGCTAAGAAAGAAAGAAAGAGGACATAAATTACTAATATCAGAATTGAAAGAGGGGACATCACTACACATCCCACAGACAATAAAAGGATAATAAGGGATGCCTGGGTAGCTCAGTTGGTTAAGCCGCCAACTCTTGATTTTGGCTCAGGTCCTGATCTCAGGGTCATGAAATCAAGCCCCATATCTGGCTCCACGCTCAGTGGGGAGTCTGCTTGTCCCTCTCCCTCTGCTCCTCCCCCTGCTTGCTCTCTCTCTCTCTTTCTCTTTCTCTCAAATAAATACATACATAAATAAAATCCTTTAAAAAAAGGATAATAAAAAACACCATGAACAACTCGACACCCATGTATTTAATGAAATGGACCAATTTATCAAAAAACATCATCTGACAAAACTCCACACAAGAAGAAATGAATAGTCCAAATAGGCATATATCTGTTAAATAAGTTGAATAAGTAATTCCTAATCTTCCAAAACAAATGCATCATGTCTAGATGAGTTCACTGGAGAATTCTATCATATAATGTAAAAATAAATTATAACAGTTCTCTATAACCCTTAACACATTTAAAAAAATAGGAGTGAATACTTCCTAACCCATTGAAAAAGACCAGCAATACCTTAATACCAAAACCAGACAAAAACATTACCAAAAAAAAGTATAGACCAATACCTCTGATGAACACAGATGCAAAAATCCTCATCAAAATACCTGCAAATCAAACCAAAAATGTATAAATAGAATTGTATACCAAAAATAAGTGGGATTTATCCCAGGTGTTCAAGTCTGGTTCAGCATTCAAAAATTAAGTAATGTGATACATCACACCAAAAGACTAAAGAAGAAAAATCACATTGATGTATCAATAGATCATTTGACAAAATCCAACACCCATTTGTGGTTAAAAAAAAAAGAAAAAAAAAACCACACAACTCTCAGTAAACTAGGAATAGAAAGAACGTCCTCAACTTGATAAAAAAAAAAATCTGTAAAACACATTTGACTAACATCATACTTAATAGTGAAAGACTCAAATCTTTCCAACTAAGATCAGAAACAAGGCAAGGACGTCCCCCTCTTATAGTTCCTTTCAATGAAGTACTGGAAGTACTAGCTAATGTAATAAGACAAGAAAATTCTTTGTTGTTACAAGAAACCCAGTTTAAGTGTAAAGACACAAGTAGATTAAAAGTAAAGGGGTGGAGAAAATATACCATGCTATACCTAATCAAAAGAAAACTGAAGTAGCTATATTAATTTTAGGAAAAGCAGAAATAAGAGCAAGGGAAAATATAAGGGGTAAGAAGGGACATTACATAATGATAAAGGGATTGATTCTCCAAGAAGACATAACAATCCTTAACATTTATGAATCTAACAACAGAGCATCAAGATACGTGAAGCAAAAATTGAAAGAACTGCAAGGAGAAATAAATGAATCAACTATTATAGTTGGGGATTTCAACTCCCCTCCTTCACTCTTTAACATAACTAGCAGGCAGAAAATCAGTAAGAAAGAACATAGGTGAATTGCCAGTACCACCAATCAAATGGATCAAAATACCACCTACAGAATACATAATCCAACAGCACAATATACATTCATTTCAAACTCACTGGGACATCTACCAAAATAAACCACATTCTGGGCCATAAAACACATCTTAACAAATTTCCAAGAATATAAACCATACAAAATATACCATCAGACTACAATGGAATTAAACTAAAAAACAGTAACAGTAAAATAGATGGAAACCCCAAAACACCAGAACATCAAACACACTTCTAAATAACATGTGGGTCAAATGGGTACCTGGGTGGCTCAATCAGTTAAGCATCTGACTTTGGCTCAGGTCATGATCCCAGGGTCTTGGGATTGAGACCCACTTCTGGATCTCTGCTCAGCAGTGGGCCTGCTTCTCCCTCCCCCTCTGGCCGGCACTCCCCCTATTTGTGCTTTCTCTCTCTCTCTCTGTAAAATAAATAAATAAAATCTTAAAAAATAAATAAATAACATGTGGGTCAAAGAAGAAGTCTCAAGAGAAATTTAAATATAATTTGAACTAAATGAACATGAAAGTACAAACCATCAACATTTTTGGCATGCACAGAAAGCAGTGCTTAGAGGGAAATATATAGCATTGAATGCATACATTAGAAAAGAAGAAAGATTTAAAATCAACAATCCAAACTCATACCTGAGGAAAGAAGAGCAACATAAACCTAAACCAAGCAGAAGAAAGAAAATATTGAAAACTAGAGCAGAAGTTCATGAAATTGAAAAGAAGAACACAATAGAGATTAACAATGAATACAAGTGGTGGTTCTTCAAAAAGATCAATAAAATTAAAATCCTCTAGCTATCCTAATGAAAAAGAGAGAAGACAAAAAATTACTAATACCATATATGAAAAGAGGGGGCAACACTAATGATCCCATGGATAGTAAAAAATAATAAATAACATAAGCAACACTATACCCACAAGTTTAATAACGTAGATGAAATGAAAAAATTCCTTGAAAAATACAATCGGTTAAAGCTTACACAAGAAGACAAAAGTCCCAATAGTTCATTTCTGCTTTTGTTTCTCTTGCCTTTGGAATCATGTCTAACAAGAAGTTGCCGTGGCTGAGGTCAAAGAGGTTGTGCCCATGTTCTCCTCCAGGATTTTGATGGATTCTTGCCTCACATTTAGGTCTTTAATTCATTTGAAGTTTATTTTTGTGTATGGTGTAAGAAAGTGGTCCAGTTTCATTCTTCTGCATGTGGTTGTCCATTTTTCCCAACACCATTTGTTGAAGGGGCTATCTTTTATCCATTGGGTATTGTTTCCTGCTTTGTTGAAGAGTTGACCATAGAGTCGAGGGTCTATTTCTGGGTTCTCAATTCTGTTCCATTGATCTATGTTTCTGTTTTTGTGCCAGTACCACACTATCTTGATGATAAATAACAGCTTTGTCATATAGCTTGAAGTCTAGAATTGTAATGCCTCCAGCTTTGGTTTTCTTTTTCAACATTACTTAGGCTATTCTGGATCTTTTATAGTTCCACACAAACTTTAGGATTGTTTGTTCCAGCTCTGTGAAAAATGCTGATGGTATTTTGATAGGGATTACACTGAATGTGTAGATTGCTTTGGGTAGCATAGACATTTTAATAATATTTGTTCTTCTGACCTATGAGCATGTGATATTTTTCCATTTGTGTGTGTGTGTCTTCCTCAATTTCTTTCATAAGTGTTCTATAGTTTTCAGATTACAGAAACTTTACCTCTTTGGTTAGGTTTATTCCTAGGTATCTTATGGCTTATGCAATTTTAAATGAGATTTATTCCTTGATTTCCCTTTCTCCTGACCCATTATTAGTGTATAGAATTGTAACTGACTTCTGTGCATTAATTTTATATCCTGTGACTGCTGAATTCCTGTATCAGTGCTAGAAATTTTTTGGTGTAGTCTTTTAGGTTTTCTACCTAGAGTATCATGTCATCTGTGAAGAGTGAAAGTTTGACTTCTTCTTTGCCTATTTGGATGCCTTTTATTTCTTTTTGTTGTCTGATTGCTGAGACATCAAGATAAAAAGCTTTTTTACAGCAAAGAAAAGTCAACAAAACTTTGGTTGCCTTTTAAGGCAACCTGTGGAATGGTAGAAGACATTTGCAAATGTCTTATCAGATAAAGGATTAGTATCCAAAATCTATAAAGAACTTATAAAACTCAACACCCAAACAACAAAAAATCCAGGAAGAAAAAAAGGTGGCAGAGGAGTAGGGGACCCTATTTCACCTGGTCCCCTGAATTGAACTGGATATCTACCAGACCATCCTGAACACCCACAAAATCAGCCTGAGACATAAGAGGATACATCTGGATCTCTACAAACAAACATCTCCAGCGCTGGATATCAAGGTATGAAGCAGGGAGCTGTGAATCTGCACACAGATATTGGAAGATAAATGGAAGGGGGAGGGAGTCGCCACGCTCGGGTGCCAGGAAGCAGAAGCCTCCTGCACTGGGGAGTGGGCCAGACTCGTGGATGGTAGCTGCTGAGAAACCAGACTGAAACCAGGAGCTCCGGAAGGCGCACTTGAACCAGACTGAAACCAGGAGCTCGGGAGTGTGTGCGGGAACTGAGGGCAGCTGGCGGTGTTAGAAGCACAAAGGGTAGAGACGTGCAGGCCCTGGGAGCGAGGATTGGGAGAACAGCTGTGGGGGCACAACCCGGGAGGCTGTGGGGTTTTTAGCAGCACCGACAGAAACGGAGTCAGAGTGGCCAGGAGAGCTCAGTGAAAAGCAGACCGTGATCTCTCTGCTCTGAGACAGGTTTGGATACAATCATAGCTGCTCTGACCCTCAGAAGAGTCACAGAAAGCTGCCAGGGAAAGCCACCAGAGAACAAAAGCCCAGAAAAACTGGTTCTCACTGTGCCCATACGCCGCCCCCCCCCCACAGGGGCAGGGCAACTCTACCCAAACAAGATTGCCTGAGTAGCAGCCAAGCAGGCTTCTCCCCCAGAAGGCAGGCTGAAAAAACAAGAAGTGCACATCCCTAGGGTCCCTATAAAACAAGTACATCTTTCTTGGGTCCTAGTCAATAATGTGGGCTCTGTACATCCCTGCAACCACACCTCATCAGAATGACGAGGAGGAGGAACCCCCAACAAATGAAAGAAACAGAGACTGTGACCTCTGCCAAAGATCTAATGGATATGGATACAACCAAATTTTCAGAAATGGATTTCAGGGTAACAATTGTCAAGATGATATGTAGGCTTCAAAAAAATATTAACGAAAACGTAGAATCTCTAAGGGCTGAAATGAGAATGAATCTGGTGGAAATTAAGAATGCTATGAATCAAATGCAGTCTAAACTGGATGCTCTGACAGCCAGGGTAAATGAGGCAGAAGAACGAATTAGTGAGTTAGAGGATGAGATGATAGAAAAGAAGGAAAGAGAAGAAACATGGCTTAAAAAACTCAATTTTCAAGAAAAAAGACTAGGGGAAATTATTGACTCAATGAAGTGTTTCAATGTCAGAATCATCAGCATCCCCAAGGGGGTGGAGAAAGAGAGAGGTCTAAGAAGAGATATTTGAACAAATTGTAGGTGAGAACTTCCCTAATCTGGCAAAGAAAATAAGCATTCGTGTCCAAGAGGCAGAGAGGACCTCTCTCAAGATCAATAAGAACAGACTAACACCACGATATATAATAGTACAATTCGCAAATCTTAGATCCAAGGAAACAATCTTGAAAGCGGCGAGGGGGAAGAGATTCCTCACGTACAGAGGGAGGACCATCAGAGTAACATCAGACCTGTCTACAGAGACCTGGCAAGCTGGAAAAAGCTGACAAGACATATTCAGAGCACTAGGTGAGAAGAACATGCAGCCAAGGATCTTTTATCCAGCAAGGCTGTCATTCAGAATGGATGGAGAGACAAGGACCTTCCAAGACCAGCAGAAACTGAAAGAATATGTTGACCACCAAGACAGCCTGACAAGAAATATTAAGGAAGGTTCTATAAAAGTAAAAAGACCCCAAGAGTGATACAGAACAAAAATTTACAATCTATAGAAACAAAGACTTCACAGGAAACATGACATCATTAAAATCAGATCTCTCAATAATCACTCAATGTGAATGGCCTAAATTCTCCCATACAACACCACAGGATTGCAGATTGGATAAAAAGAAATTACCCATCCATATGCTGTCTACAAGAGACTCATTTTGAACCTAAAGATACATCCAGACTGAAAGTGAAGGGATGGAGAACCGTTTTTCATGCCAACGGACCTCAAAAGAAAGCTGAGGTAGCAATTCTCATATCGGACAGATTAGATTTTAAACTAAAGACTGTACTTAGAGACACAGAAGGACACTATATTATTCTTAAAGGGTGTATCCATCAAGAGGATATAACAATTATAAATATCTATGCCCCCAACAGGGGAGCAGCTACACAAGCCAACTCTTAACCACAATAAAGAGACATCTAGGTAATAATACGTTAATAGTAGGGGACCTCAACACTCTGCTCTCAGCAATAGACAGATCATCTAAGCAAAAATCAACAAAGAAAATAGATCTTTGAATGATATACTGGACCAGATGGACCTCATAGATATATACAGAACACTACATGCTAGAACAACAGAATACTCATTCTTTTCGAATGCACATGGAACTTTCTCCAGAATAGACCATATACTGGGTCATAAAACAGGTCTCAACCAATACCAAAAGATTGAGATTATTCCCTGCATATCCTCAGACCACAGTGTTTTGAAACTGGAACTCAATCACAAGGAAAATTTTGGAAGAAACTAAAAGACTTGGAAACTAAGAACCATCCTGCTTAAGAATGATTGGGTAAATCAGGGAATTAAACAAGAACTTAAGCAATTTATGGAAACCAATGAGAATGAAAACACATTGGTCCAAAACCTATGGGACACTCCAAAGGTCATCCTAAGGGGAAAATACATAGCCATCCAAGCCTCACTCAAAAGAATAGAAAAATCTAAAATGCAGTCCTTGTATTCTCACCTTACGAAGCTGGAGATGGAACAGAAGAGCAGGCCTAACCCACACACAAAAAGACAATTGATTAAGATTAGAGCAGAGATCAATGAATTAGAAATGAATTAGATCAATGAATTAGAAAGCAGGAGCACAGTAGAAAACAGAAGCTGGTTCTTTGAAAGAATAAATAAGATCGATAAGCCACTGGCCAGACTTATTTAAAAGAATAGAGAAAGGACCCAAATTAATAAAATTATGAATGAAAGGGGAGAGATCACAACGAACACCAAGGAAATAGAAACAATCATTAGAAACTATTATCAAAAACTATATGCCAATAAATTAAATAACCTGGAAGAAATGGATGCCTTCCTGTAAACCTATAAACTACCAAGACTGAAACAGGAAGAAATAGATTATCTAAACAGACTGATTAATTATGAAGAGAGTGAAGCAGTGATTAAAAACCTCCCAAAAAACAAGAGTCCTGGGCCTGATGGATTCCCTGGGAATTCAAACAAACATTCAAAGAAGAAATAATACCTATTCTCCTGAAGCTGTTTCAAAAAATAGAAACAGAAGGAAAACCACCAAACTCATTCTATGAAGCCAGTATTACCTTGATCCCCAAACCAGGCAAAGACCCCATCAAAAAGGAGAATTACAGACCAATATCCCTGATGAATATCGGTGCCAAAATTCTCAACAAGATCCTAGCTAACACGATCCAACAGTTAATTAAAAGGATTATCCATCACCACCAAGTGGGATTCATCCCTGGCATGCAAGGGTGGTTAATCGAATGCAACATTCGTCAGTCGATCAGTGTGATAGATCACATTAATAACAGAAGAGACAAGAACCATATGATCCTCTCAAGTGATGCAGAAAAAGCATTTGACAAAATACAGCATCCTTTCCTGACTAAAACCCTTCAGAGTGTAGGGATGGAGAGTACATTCCTCAATTTCATAAAAACCATCTATGAAAAGCCTACAGCGAATATCATTCTCAATGGGGAAAAGCTGAGAGCCTTTCCCTTAACATCAGGAACACAGCAAGGATGCCCACTCTCACCACTATTGTTCAACACAGTACTAGAAGTCCTGGCAACAGCAATTAGACAACAAAAAAGAATAAAAGGTATTCAAATTTGCAAAGAAGAAGTCAAACTCTCTGTCTTCGCAGATGACATGATACTTCATATGGAAAACCCAAAAGACTCCACCCCCAAATTACTGGAACACATATAACAATTCATAATGTGGCAGGATACAAAATCAATGCTCAGAAATCAGTTGCATTTCTACACATGAACAATGGGACTGAAGAAAGAGAAATTAGGGAATTGATTCCATTTACAATAGCACCAACAATCATAAGATATCTCAGAATAAACTTAACCAGAGAGGTAAAGGATCTATACTCTAGAAACTA
This sequence comes from Ailuropoda melanoleuca, assembly GCF_002007445.2. NCBI lineage: Eukaryota > Metazoa > Chordata > Mammalia > Carnivora > Ursidae > Ailuropoda > Ailuropoda melanoleuca. Next base: position 57,126,087 of record NC_048231.1, read on the forward strand.
CAGAACACAGATGAAAGACATTGAAAAAGACACGAAAAGATGGAAAAAATTCCATGCTCATGGATCGGAAGAATAAACACAGTTAAAATGTCTATGCTACCCAGAGCAATCTACACTTTCAATGCCATCCCGATCAAAACACCAATGACATTTTTCAAAAAGCTGGAACAAAAATTCCTAAAATTTGTGTGGAACCAGAAAAGACCCTGAATCGCCAAGGAATTGTTGAAAAAGAAGAACAAAGCTGGGGGTATCACATTGCCTGATTTCAAGCTATACTACAAAGCTGTGATCACCAAGACAGCATGGTACTGGCACAACCAGACATATAGACCAATGGAACAGAACAGAGACTCCATAAATGGATCCTCAACTCTATGGTCAACTAATCTTTGACAAAACAGGAAAAAAAATTCAGGGAGAAAAGACAGTCTCCTTAATAAATGGTGCTGGGAAAACCGGACAGCTATATACAGAAGAATGAAACTTGACCACTCTCTCACACCATACACAAAGATAAACTCCAAATGGATGAAAGATCTAGATGTGAGACAGGAATCCATCAAAATCATAGAGGAGAACATAGGCTGTAACCTCTTCGACATTGGCCACAGCAACTTCTTTCGTGACACTCCTCCAAGGCAAGGGAAACAAAAGCAAAAATGAATTTTTGGGACTCCATCAAGGTAAAAAGTTTCTGCACAGCAAGGGAAACAGTCAACAAAACCCAGAGGCAACCCACGGAATGGGAGAAGATATTTGCAAAGGAAACTATAGACAAAAGGCTGGTATCCAAGATCTATAAAGAACTTCTCAAACTCAATACATGAGAAACAAATAACCAAATCAAAAAATGGGCAGAAGATATGAACAAATACTTTTCCAATGAAGACATACAAATGGCTAACAGACACATGAAAAAATGTTCAAAATCATTAGCCATCAGGGAAATTCAAATCAAAACCACATTGAGATACCACCTCATGCCAGTTAGAATGGCAAAAATTGGCAAGACAAGAAACAACAAATGTTGGAGAGGATGTGGAGAAAGGGGAACCCTCTTACACTGTTGGTGGGAATGCAAAAGAGTGCAGCCACTCTGGAAAACAGTATGGAGATTCCTCAAAAAGTTAATAATAGAGCTACCCTATGACCCAGCAATTGCATTACTGGTTATTTCTCCAAAGGATACAAACATACTGATTTGAAGGGGCACCTGCACCCCAATGTTTATAGCAGCAATGTCCACAACACCCAAAAAAGAGAAAGAGCCCAGATGTCCATTGACAGATGAGTGGATAAAGAAGATACTATATCTATATATCTATTTATATACTGTATATAATGGAATATTACTCAGCCATCAAAAGAATGGAATCTTTCTGTTTGCAACAATGTGAATTGAACTAGAGGGTATTATGCTAAGTAAAATAAGTCAGTCAGAGAAAGACAAACATCATATGATTTCACTCATATGTGGAACTTAAGAAACAAAACAGATGAAAATAGGGGAAGGGAAGGAGAAATAAAAATAAAAAGAAAATTGAGAGGGAGACAAACCATAAGAGACACTAAACTCTAGGAAACAAACTGAGGATTGCTGGAGGGGAGGTGGATGGGAGGAAGGGGTAACTGGGTGACGGGTATTCAGGAGGGTGCTGGATATAATGATCACTGGGTAATGAATCACTAAATTCTAACCCTGAAACTCATAATATGTGAACTACATTGAATTTAAATAAAGAATTTTTTTAAAAGTTTACACAAGAAGAAATAAAAAATCTGAACAGGCCTACATCTGTTAAATAAACTAAAATTGAGTAAATTTCCAGAAGGAACACACTAGACCAAATGATTTCACTAATGAATTCTACCAAATATTTAAGGGAAAAAAATATACTAGTTCTCCACAATCTCTTTTGGATTATAGAAGCAGGAAATACTTCCTAACTCAATCTATGACACCAGCATTACCCTAATATTAAATCAGATATGACATTACAAGAAAGAAAAACTACAGGCTAATATCTCTCATGAACATAGATGCAAAAATACTCAATAAATTATTAGTAAATAGAATCCAACAGAGTATAAAAAGAATTATACACCACAACCTAGTATTTATCAAAGATATGCAAAACTGATTTAACATTCAAAAATCAAGTAATACACTCCACTGCAATAACAGGCTAAAGACAAAAAAAAGAAATCACATGATCTGGGTACCTGGGTGGCTCAGTTGGTTAAGTGTCTGCCTTTGGCTCAGGTCATGATCCCAGGGTCCTGGGATTCCACGTGGGGATCCCTGCTCGGTGGGGAATCTGCTTCTTCCTCTTCCTCTACCTCTCCCCCCGCTCATACTCTCTTTCTCACAAATAAATAAGTAGAATCTTTAATTTTTTTTAAAAAAAAGCACATAATCATATCAATAGATACAAAGAAAGCATTTGAGAAAATCAAATATCCATTCATGATAAAAACTCTTAGTAAACTAGGAATAGAGAATCCCATCACAAAAATTCCAGTTAACACATACTTCATAGTAAGAAACTCAAAGCTTCTGTCCTAAGGTTGGCAACAAGGCAAGGATGTCCCCTCTCACCATTCCTATTCAACATCTAGGAATTCTAAATAATGCAAAATGTACAGAGAACTCAAAAATAAGAAAACAAACAACACAATTTTTAAAAATATCCAGTCATCTGAACAGACAGCTCACTAAAGAAAATATACATATGCAAATTATACAAATGACAAAGTTGTTCACTTTCATGAATTATTAGGGAAATAAAAATTAAACCTAATTGAGATATCATTATATATCTGTTAGAATGGGTAAATTCATGAAACTGACAAGATCAAATGCTGGCTGGAACATGGAGTTAAAAACAACTCTCAATTCCTTGATGATAGGAATGCAAAATGTTATATCCACTTTGGAAGTAGTTGGGCAGTTTCTCACCAAGCAAAGCATAGTCTTACCACACAATTCAGCCACTGTACTCTTAGGTATTTAACCGAGTTGAAAACTTGTGTTAACACAAAAATCTGTACATAAATGTATATAGCAAATTTTTTCATTTGTCAATAAATGGAAGCAATCAAAATGTCCCTCAACAGATGAATGGATAAACAAATTATGGTATATTCCATATGATGAAATATTATTCCGTGATAAAAAGAAATGAGCTATCAGGCCATAAAAAGCATGACGGAACCACAAATATATATTACCAAGTGAAAGAAGCCACTCTGAAAAGCTACCTACTGCATGATTCCAACCATGACATTCTGAAAAAGCAAAATGATAGACACAGTAAAAAGATCAGTAGTTGCAGGGACTGGGCAGAGTGGAGGGAGGTAGGGCTGGATAGGGATGAACAGGCGAGGACAGGGGATTTTTAGAACAGTGAAACTGTGTGATACTATAATGGTGAATACCATTTGTCAAAATCCATAGAACTGTGGAACACAAAGATATCGATATTTGTTCATCAGTTGTAACAAATGTCCCACAGTAATGCAAGATATTAATTATAGGGTAATCTGTGAGCAGGGGGAAGGGGTGTTTAAGGGAATTCCATGATCCATTTTGTGTAAACCTAAAACTGTTCTTAAAGCTGAAATCCATTCATTTAAAAAGTATACATTCACTCTAAAGTAATCTCTGTTACAAAATTGCCACATATGAATTCTGGAGTTCCCATTACTTACAAAATTTTTCAATACATCATTTATATACCATACATATAGCTTTTCACATCTGCTTGGATATTTTTTTCCCCTTAAGTAAACTTCACATATTTAAATGCTAACCCAAGGAACTAATATAGCATATATCATCTAATAACTCTGAGGTTTGACTAATAAATATTTTAAAAAGCCAGTTATTAGATATTTCTCTATTATTACTGATTCAAAGTGAATAACATCATTTACAAAACTTGAAAAATCATCTATACTTTTCTGATAACTAGGTCTTTAAACAAGCACACAAAGATCCTGACCAAGTCATATGCATAAGTGAAGTTGTTGCAGTGTTTAATTCAGACAAATAAGAAATTTAGAAGAGTCATGGAAACTAGAGGAGGTTTCTTTTATGCTCTAAAATTTTTGGTTTTATTTCGATCTCAGATTTATAGAAAACCTTCCAGTACAGTACAAAGAACATTTTTTCTGCAACAAATTAGAGAGTAAGTTTCTAACCAGATGTCGCAACAGCCCCAAAACACTGTACACTTCCTGTGAACAGGAATTACACCTTCACAACCATCATACATCTACCAAAAATCAAGAGATTGTTTGATCTAACACTCACATCTAATCCTCAAAACCATTCAAGTTTCACCAACTGTCCCAATGATGTCCTTTATGACAAAAGTATCTAGTTCAAAATCCTGTTTTATCTATTTGTAATGTCTCTCTAGTCTATCAGTATGGAATAGTTTTTCAAACTTTCCTTGATTTTTATGACCATGACACTTTTGAAGATCCCCGGATGGTTGTTTTGTAGGCTGACTTGCCTGAACTGTCCTTATGATTAGACACGGATAGTATAGCTTTGGCAAGAATATCACAAAAGAGAGGTGCTCTTCTCCTTCCATCTTATCACATGGCACTTGATTTTGATTTATCCTATTACTGTTTTTTTTAAAAAAAAGATTTTTTGCACCCATGTAACCACCATGACAATCAAGACAAAATTTTCATCACCTCAAAATATTTCCTGGTACCCCTTCTATAGTCAGCCTAGCCCTACTTAACCATTGATCTGTTTTTTGTCAAAAGAAATTAAGTTGGCCTCTTCTAGAATGTTACGTAAGTAGAATCATACACTGTGTACTCTTTTATGTCTAACTTCTTTCTCTCAGCATAGTGCTTCCAAGAGTCATCCACGTTGCTGCATGTATTGGTTGCTCATTCCTTTTTATTGCTAAGTAGCATTTGAAGCTATGGATATACCACAACTTATTCTCCAGTAGATGGCCAACTGCAAGGCTACCGAGGGGCTATTTTGAATGAAACTGCTATGAACAAGTCTATATCTGCAACTGTTTTATTTGATAAATGTGTGTTAAACTTTATAAGAAATTGCCAAACTGTTTCCCAAATGAACTTATAGTGTTGTCATTTTTACAATTAGCATTCTTGTGACTGTGTGTTATATCTCCTTGTTTTTTTGATTTTCATTCCCTGTTAACTAATATTGTTGAGCATCTTCTTATAGGCATTTGGCCATTCATAAACTTCTGAAGAGTACTCTAATACTATTTTGCCCATTTTCTTTATTGAGTTGTATGCCTTATTATTGTATTTCAAAAGTTCTTCATGTATTGTTCTCTTTATATATATCTTTGATGAACCTATGTGTGTATAAATACAGGATAAACTTTAACAGATGTAGTGGCTACATCAAAGAATAGACTTTTTAAGTTTTTGATAGATAATTCCATTAACAATATAGGAGAGAGCACAAAATATTAATATATAGCTTAAATTATTTTTGAAATATTATAGTTATCATTTCACTTTACTCAGCAGATCTCTTTCTATGAATCTGAATATAATTCACTTTGGTAGAATTTCTTCCATACTATTCATTATAACACAGCTAAAAAAAAAAAAGTCACAAAGTACTGAAAAGTTTTCAGGAGAAATTCTTAATGCAAAAACAAAAATTATTACTGCTTTGCTAAATTTCTGGTTATCAAATAAATATTCAAAAACAAAATTATAAGTGAACTTATAACAAAAATATAACAGGTCCAAACATATGAGTTATTATATTCAACATACTAATATTAAATATTATTTGAAAAAGCTTCTCTTTGTTCAAAATACTGCTAAAAGCATAATACATCACTAGTTAAATATAAATATATATTTCAGTGCCAAAGGTAAGTTTTATGATAGAGTAAAATATATCATGTTGACAGTTTTCTTCAAAATATAATTCTTTATTGAGTGTGAAGTTTCAATTTGGGATGATGGAAAAGTTCTAGAAGTGAATAATTGTAATGCCTGAACAACAAATGTAAATGTACTTAAGGTCACTGAACTGTACACCTAAAAATGATTAAAATGGTAAGTGTTAAGTTAAATATATTTTATCACAATAAAAACAGAGAAAAATATGTAACACGTGTTGATTCAATATTCAAGATCTGAAATATCTACATAGATTTTAAATGATTTCACATCATGTAAAAGCTTTTCATCTTACTAAAATAAAAAAAGCCACTTCCTTTCCCTTAGTTTTGCCTTCAACCCTTAGTTTTAACTCTATGACATCAATGTATTTATTTCATTTTCATCAAATAACATAGCTTCTGCTAAAAAAGCAACAAAAATTTTATGAAGTCATTATCCCAACACTCCAGACTAGTCTATTTTAAACTATGGATTTTTTAACATGGTGTTTCTTAAATAAACACGTGTGTTATAAAAACATTTTGAGTTTTCTTAAAAGTGATGACTCAATTGTTCATTTGTAAACTCCTAAAGCTTTTTCACAAAGAAGACTCATCATTTTCAAAAGAAAAGGTCACTATATGAAATAGTCATGGTTCTGACTAAATAAAGATTTATAAAGACATTATGGGTTTTATTTACTGTAATTATATTGAGAGCTATCCCTCACAGAAAACAAACAGAAGGTATTATCCCCTTCCCAGTATAGCATTACGTTTTTATCAAGAAATAATTGTATTTTACATAGCTTCATTTATCACTGCTAAAGGTTACAATGTCCAAATAAAAGAGTAATGATAATAATCAGATTTGTAGGTTTTCAGTCTCCAAAGAGTTACCGCATGCATTGCTTCTTTTGATGAAGACAGTCTTGTGACACAATGTCAGTGGGTTTTATTCATATATTTTACAGAAAACAGAGGTTTATAGAATTCCAACTGATTACTAATGATTTCACACTAAAAGACTTCCATCTTAAACCAAGATTCTTTGCACCACCCCCACACTGTCTCTCCTAGCTATTGTGACAGTCAACCTTTATCCTCAGGTCATCATCAGCAATAAAGAAGGCTGGCAGAAAAAATGTGTAGAATGAAGAAACCACATCAAAGAACACATTTTATTGGTGGCCACTGACACACTTTTTACACAATAATAAAAAGGCCACAAAGTCTTCTATAGTTACCTATCACTTCTGCACCCATCATCCCACTTGATTCTTACAACATCCCTGTGAGATCACAGATAAGACAGATGTTAACATAGCAGCGTTGTCCACAATAGCTAAATCGTGGAAGGAGCCGAGATGCCCTTCAACAGATGACTGGATTAAGAAGAAATGGTCCATATATACAATGGAATATTACTCAGCTATCAAAAAGAACGATTTCTCAACATTTGCTGCAACATGGACGGCACTGGAGGAGATAATGCTAAGTGAAATAAGTCAGGCAGAGAAAGACAATTATCATATGGTTTCTCTCATCTATGGAACATAAGAACTAGGAAGATCAGTAGGAGAAGAAAGGGATAAAGAAAGGGGGGGTAATCAGAAGGGGGAATGAAGCATGAGAGACTATGGACTCCGAGAAACAAACTGAGGGCTTCAGAGGGGAGGTGGGTGGGGGAATGGGACAGGCTGGTGATGGGTAGTAAGGAGGGCAGGTATTGCATGGTGCACTGGGTGTTATACTCAACTAATGAATCATCGAACTTTACATCAGAAACCAGGGATGTACTGTATGGTGACTAACATAATATAATAAAAAAATATTTTTATTAAAAAAAAAGACAGATATTAACATACCCATTTATCTGATAAATGGAGAAGTCAAAGCTAGGGAAAGCCAAGGGACTTGCCAAAACTCATACAGTCAAGTGTGTTGCATAGCTGAGTTGGGCTAGTGCTCATGATGTCAGGTTTTCTCAATCTAACCTTGAGTTATTTTACTCCAATAATGTAGAAGATAATAAAAATAGAGTGTACTTTATTGCTAACATTATCTAAAATATTTTTTGCCTAATGATAAAATTCTATATTTCATGAATATTTCTAACCTTAAGTTTTTGAATTTCACTTCTGGAAAATACATTTTTGATTAAAAAAAATTCCCAAATAGTTCTGCTTATTTTAAGATACGCAGCTGAATTCAGGAAATCCTTCATTTTCACTGCAGACATCAGTAATGTCGAAGCTCTCGAGCCAGTTAGTGAGTAAAGGAACTTGATGTTTTTCTATTTCTTTTTTCTAAAGGATAAAAAGGAAGAGTTTTCTCCTGAGAAAAGTGAGAAGCTGAAATATTTTCAGACAAAAAGAATGTTATTAAAAAGGTAAGATATGTGCAACAGAATTGCGAGATACCCTTCTACATAGCTCGAGATCGAATTCCCCCCTCAGTAATTATATAAATCATGTTTATGGGATGCTGCTTTTTCACTAAATGAATAAATCATAGTTGCTAAGTGCTGAGTATACCCATGTTCCATGTACAAGTCCTGTTCTCCCTGTTGGAATCTTGTTCTCTTGAACCACACATTGCAGCCTCTTGCTGCCAAGTATTTTTATGTCTTCAATAAACTAAACTGAACCAAGCTATTATTACTGAATTGCAAACTATCAGAAGCCAAACGTAGCTGTTGGTGTATCGCCATGGGAAATAAAAAATTATTGTGTTCATTTTGTGCATAACCTAGACAGTTGCATTTGCAAGCAATCAGCATTTGCAAAGACTGTTTCAGATCTGGAGAGGTTGCACAGGAGGCCTCATCATGGTTTCTATACCTGCTCTGGATTCCTAAGCTACATGCCACAGGATTCATTGTGTAGAAATTAAAGAATCAAAGCCATTTTCCAGGCTGCAACAATATTTGCTTCAGTTGCTTAAAACAATCTGTCCTTCATGCACACAAAAGTAGGCCCTATTTAAGAACAATAATAATAATGAAAGAAAGCAATGGGGGTTGGAAAAGAGCAGCATAGATAGATTGCATGAGTGAAAAGCAACAGTGGATTTCATGCTATAAACATTCCATCACCAAAGAGACCATAAAAGAAAAACAATTTCCAGAGAAACACTGACTTAAAAACATTTTGCTAAAGAGAAAGAAAAAAATTGTTTTTCCCAACACAATATCCATTGAGCAAACAACATGACTATTATCTAATATCTCCATACCCATTAAGAAGAAACCAGAAGTAGACATAAAGGCTAGACCCAGATTAGAGTGACTATCTACTTAATTATTGAAGTTTCTCCTAGCCAAAGAGCTAAAACATAGATAAGCTAAGGCTATATCAAAACTATAACTAAGTAATCCAATATAACACAAGATTCCCAAGTTCTGTAAAGTGTTCCAGAAGGTAACTCCACAAAATTTGAAAGCTTTCTCAAAATTTATCTTACTCTTTAGTGAGAAAATAAAATTAATCATTTTATTAACTATTTAAAGAGAGCATTAATCTCCCCCAAAGACATATCATAAATTATAAAAAATAATACACTATTCTAGTGAATTTTTCTATTGCTTCTATTACCAAATTCTTCTGCTTCAAAAAAGCAATAAACCCCAAGCAATAAAGCTTTATTTTTTCCAAACACTAAATGGTTTATATTCAAGCCTACTGCCCCTGTTATTAGAACAATCTGAATCTATCACTTTACAATATTAGATGCTCTCCAAAGGTCTTGTTCAAAATGACTAGCCAAAAGTTAACAAATCTAAAGGAAGAGGAAATTTTACTTTCCTTTTATTAGGAAGATAAACAATATTCTAACAAGGAAACAGACAATCACAATATGGAAAATTGAGTGTCTAGTTCATATCCAAAGAATACTGGCATTTTCTTTGCTGGCTCATGCATTTATACAGAGCCCACAGAGGTATTTCCAAATGATTTAAGAATGACAATTCCTTCCTCACCTTTGGTAGGCAAAATAACAACAAACATGCCCACATCTGAATCCCTGGAACCCAGAAATATACGATCTTACATAGAAAAAATGGAATTAACTCTGCAGATGGAATTAAAGTTGCTAATCAGCTAAACTGAAGGAAGAAGATTGTCCTGAATCGTCCAAGTGGCCCAGTGTGGTCACATGGGTCCTTGAAAGTGAAGAGGGAGGTAAAAGAATTGGTCAGTGATAGAGTGTGAGAAGAACTAGACCAGGTATTTCTGGCTTTGAAGATGGGAAAAAGGAAAAATGAGCCACGGAATACAGATGGCCTTTAGAATTAGAAAAGGTAGAAAATGGATTCTCCCCCAGATGCCTCCACAAAGGAACACAGGCCTGCTAACACCTTGATTTTATCCCAGTGAGACTTGTGTCAGACTTCTGACCTACAGAACTTTGTATTGTTTTAAGCCGCTAAGTTTGTAGTGATTTGTTATAGCAGCAAATAGGGAAATACACCAACCAAATTAAGGTATCCAACCAAATTAAGGTATTTTTTAAGATTTCCTTCTTTAAACTGCTAGAGCATTTTAAAAATTTATACCAAAAAATAGCTTTGAGTTATTCTGTGCACTATTGTTTTCTTATTGTTTTATTAGTATTCCAAGTGGTTTGAAAACTTAACAAGAACTGAACATTATCACCTCAATTCTTTTTTTGTTTGGTTTGGTTTGGGTTTTTTTTTACATTTTATTTATTTATTTGACAGAAAGAGAGACAGGCAGCGAGAGACGGAACACAAGCAGGGGGAGTGGGAGAGGAAGAAGCAGGCTCCCAGCAGAGGAGCCCAATGCGTTTTGTTCTCTTTTCACTTAACGTAGCATTGGATCTGCACTGAATCTTCAAAGATGTTTACTGATTGCCTAGGTTAAATCCAGAGTTTCCTCAAAAAACTAAAAAAGGAACCACCACATGACCCAGGAATCTCACTTCTGGGCATACACATATCCAAAGGAATTGAAATCAGGATCTCTAAGAGTTACCTGCACTGCCATGTTCATGGCAGCATTACCGATAACTGTCAAGATCCAGAAACAACCTCAGTGTCAATCAATGGATGAATGGATAAAGAAAATGTGGTATACAATGTAATATTGGCCTTAAAACCAAAGAAAATCTCACCACTTGTGACAAAATGAATGAACCTGGAGGACATTATGCTAAGTGAAACAAGTTAGTCGCAGAAGAACAAATACTATGCAATTCCACTAACATGGGAAATCTAAAATAGTCAAACTCATAGAAGCCATCTAGAGTGATGGTTGCCAATGGCTGGAAGGAGGAGGAAATGGAGATGTGTTAGTCCAAGGGTACAAAGTTTCTGTTATACAAGATAAATAGATCCTAGAGATCTACTACACAGCATAGAGCTATTGTAAACAATACTGTATTGTATACTGAAAATTTTGCTAAGGGGGTAGATCTTATGTTGTGTTCTTATAGAAAATAACAACAACAACAACAAATAAAGAGGGCAGGAGAAAATTTTTGGAGGTGATGATATGTTTATGGTATATATTGTGGTGATAGCTTCATGGGTATATGCTTATCTCTAAACTCATCAATTTGTATATTAAATATGTAAAGTTTCTGTATGTCAATCATACCTCAATAAAATGGTTTTTTAAAAAAACTAAATCTGTGAATCAGACGAGGCTCAATGGTATGAGTGAGACCAAGTATCTCTCAACTTCTTCCAGAATTCCTGATATACCCCCACAGACGCTGAAGACTATAACAGGAAAAGTGAAATGAGAACCTGAAGTACAGAAGCTTGAAGAGATGGATACTTTCTCACAAGCAAATCCAAAACTGACCAAGGAAAGCTGACTACTTTACACCTGGAAGATGAACATTCATTCCTCCAATATTTCTGTATCTGGCTCATTTCCCTTGTGTTATTCTGAATGTTGTTTCCTAACATTTCTTGCCCAACAAACTGATTCTGGTCAATAATAAGTTCGTGGTTCAAAATCTAAGTTTGCAAATTCCCATATACAAAAGTACAGCCATAGATACTGGTCTCTATCTTTTCCCCTGTATTCCTGTGCTGTAGAAGACGCCACTGACACGGTATAAGGCAGGTCCTTCTACAGTAGTGCCTGACTCTTCTTATCTCTCTAGGCTCAACTGCCAACACCCCCGCCTCACCATTTAAACCCAGCAACACCACTTTGCTTGTGGGGTCCCATCCACATAACAGTTTCATGTATCTGTGATATTGGTCATGCTGTTCTTTTACCTGGAAGGCTCTTTATACATATAATCAGTGGCTTAGCACAAAATGATTTATTTCTTTTTTCTTTTCTTTCTTCTGTTTGTTTGGGGACTTGGGGGGTTTTTTGTTTTTTGCCAAGTTTAATGTGAGAAAACATCTGTTCTTGTTCAAGTGGCTCTTTGGGATGGCTCTCTATCCAGATCCCTCCATCATATTGTTCCATCATCTTTTGGGTCAGTGTTGGTAAATTTTTCTTTGTAAAGGGCCAGATAATAAATACTTAGGGCTTTGCAAACCATGCGGCCTCTGTTACAACTCCTTTACTCTGACATTACAGCACTAAAGCTGCCATAAATAACATATAAACAAATAGATGTGGCTCTGTTTCAATAAAATTTAATTGACAGTAGTGCCTGGGTGGCTCAGTCAGTTAAGCATCCACTCTTGATTTTGGCTCAGGTCATGATCTCAGTGTAATGAGATTGATCCCCACGCTGAGCTCTGTGCTGAGCATGGAGCCTGCTTGAGATTCTCTTTCACCCTCTGCCCCTCTTGCCCACTTCCTCACTCTCTGTCTCTCTCCCTCTCAAGCATACAAACAAGCAAAAACACCACACTTAATTTACAAAAAGAAGCAGTAGGCAAGATTTGGCCTCCAAGCCATAGTTGTCCAACTCCTGGTCCAGCACCTTGGAGTTCTTTGTTTCCTGTGCACATTTAACTGGCCAGAACCCAATCCTGGGTTCTCACTTATAAACAAAAATGAGTCAGTGAAGGGTAGCTTGGAAACGTAGTTTAACTGTGTGGCTACAAAAGAAAAAAACTAGCTTGCTGAACTATAAAATTCTTTTCCATACCCCATTCATCCTTGGAAAACTCTTTCTTGAGACCCCCATATGAATGGTATCATCGGGTCTACTAATCTTCCATGCATGCTATTATTGTAGCACTCAATCGTAGACAATAACTTGTCTATTTGTCTAGCTGCCCTACCAATGATAAATAGCTACAGAGCAAAGATTCTGACCAATTTACATTTGCCTTTTCCTGGAATAAGAGACATGAATAATTTTTAAAGAATGAGCAAATTACCTAAGGTCTGAGGAATAGTGAAGAGATATAAAGCAGAGATTTCCAGTTGGCATTTTTCTGTCATGTCATTAATTAATTACATAGCCCTATGTTGAAACACCCGATAAGTCTCCTCACACAGTCACTTAGAATTGTATAAATATGCACATTCTCACATTAACTCTTACTTTTTTCCTTTTATGAATGTCACTGCAGATCTACCTGCCTCATTTTTAACAGTTTTTAATGACTTTTAACTCTGATTTATGCAATCTCAGAGATGCCTCTGCTTAATCAAGCAATTCATGATGTCTTTCAATAGAAAGTATTAAATATTCACAAGTTATTCAACTCCATATTATCCATGCTGGTTATCAATCATGTCAACAGCTCTAGAGCACATGTCTGGTTGCATAAAAACCAGAACACTGCCCAGGGGGTTTCCTTCTCATCCCTGGAGATCAGAAAAAGGTAGGCCTTAACTCATGCATTCATTCAACAATGTTTGCTGGCCATATATTATGTGCTATATACTGTGTTAAATGCTAAGGATACACAATGAACAATACAATCACAGCCTTTGTTCTCACGAAGCTGCCAATATGGTATCTAGAATCTCTATCTATTGAGTGCAGTAAAACCTTTTCCAGCCACTACTACTTCCGAAGAAAAATTACTCCAATGGGAACTGATGGTAAAAATCTTCAATGATTCCCTAATATCTCATCTCATCACTGTGTTATTTCTGTTGCAAAGATCAGAATATTGCAGCCAAGCTGCAGAAGTAGGATGGTCCACCACCTCACCCAAACTTTGGTTCAGATGTTAAAGCTGATAAGGCCATATATACACCAAGAGGGTATGAAGATACTTCTTACTCAAATGATGAGGCTTTCTGGAAGGAGCAGGGCCCAACAGGTCTGAAAATGGTCTGAGAGAATAAGGACGGATAACTGACGTTGGTTTTTATTGTGATTAGAGGTTGGAGCTATCATGTCCCTATAGGTGGCAGGGCCTTGCTTGGTTTGAGCTTCCCACTCACACCAAAAGAGGAGTGCATACCTTTTCTTGCCCAGAAGTGGGACAAGCTGGAAGAAGAGAGGTGTTGTGTTTGAATGCTGTCAGAAGTTAAATGTCAAAAATGAAGTCAGAGACTTTACTACAAATATGCTCATTGGTTTTCTACTACAGTGATGGCCCTAGTAACAAACAAATCCTCTGACAATGAAGTTGTCTTAATAAAGCCAGTCTACACTGATGGGAGGAAAGTATCTTATATCTCAGCTGTGCATCAGTAATAATTTTGGTAGTCAAAAAAGAGAAAATTTAGTAGCAGTGATGGAGCCTAAGTGAGGGAAATGTTGGTAGATTGGTGAAGGAAAAAGCGTCCCCTGTGTACATGTGTCAAGGAATATGTGTGGTCCTAAACAAAGCAAGAAGGAATACATACACACACATACACACACACACACTTGTACACAAAACCAGTGAGGACCTAAAAGGATCAGAACAAAACCTACCCCATTTAGGAGGAAGGGAAGCAGACAGTATGTCTTAGTTAAGGCATAGACAGGATGATGAATCCTGTCTCTAAGAAACTGTTATGCATCCAATATTAATGATATTTCCAGTGATTGAATTCCCAATCATAGAACATCAATAGAGTGCCTATTTTGACCGCTGAAACTAAAACACATTTGGCTCACACATCCTTGCCATGCATCCATTGCTCAGCATTATTATGGTATCATTTAGTATGATTTGGATTATAAATAACAGTGTAACTAAAACATGATTAAAAAATAAAGTCAAGACTTTTGCCTTAGCCTAGATGGAGTAATCCTCCCCTTATGTAGAATAAAATCCTACATCACACAACAAACAAGCAGAGGAAGATACTGAAAGGTGGAGGAGAAAAGGACCTCAGCCTTGAAAGAATGTCATGGTGGTGAGTTCTCTCGGTTTCCTTATCACCCTACATTTCCCAGATAGGTTGCTACAGAAGCCACCAATCCAGAATTGCCAACAGGCACAGCCAAAAAGGAGCTCCAAGAAATGCCTGTTTCTCCTAGCCAAAGAGCTGAGAAAAGAGTAACCAAAACCAGAAAATGTTTTTGGCAAACCCAGCCCTACTCCAGCCAAACATCAACAGGAAAACCACACAACCCCCATCCTGCCATTTCATAGGGGCTAAGCAGGAAACTGGTTGTTTCTTTGCCTGGTAGAAGCAGGTAGTGATCTAATTCTCCATCAGGATAGGGTTGGTGGGGTCCAGTGAGCTGAGCCTGCATCTCCACCCACTAGCTAAAAGACTTTACAAGGTGGTACAAGTCAGAGCTAGTTACTATTGGGCTTAACCACCGCTCCCATGACAGCAAGCCCTAACGGGCCTCCATCTCTACCTGACATCCACAGGTGACCAAGGACATGCAAATCAAGTTGGGAAAGAACACCACTTTCCTCCTCTTCTGTTATCGGAGAGGCTCACCACTACCCAGCATCAGTGAAACTGAGTGACGAGATTCAAGACGGGGTGTTCAACCTTTCAACCACCTTTTCCCACTGTGGGAGCTGGGTTTCCCAGTGGGAGGTGAGTTGCTGCACTCACTCTACAGCAACAAAACAATGTAAGTTAGCCCCTGCATCTCCCCTCCCTAATGACAATGGAGCCCAGCCAGGAACTGATCATACACCTCTACTTGCAAGCAATCAGGAGGTGTAAACCAGTCCCCATTTTTACTGGAAAAGTGTCAATAGGGCTGAGGTGGTTGCTAAACTTCCAATATACCTGCTTGCAGTGAGATAATGTGAGTCAGCACTCCACATATGTAGGGGTGGTATTGGCAGGGCCCAGCAGAAAGCTGAACATATAGCCCACCAGCCTCTTGGGGCTACATCTCAACAAGAGGACTGCTTGCTAAACAGTGAAGACTAAATAGGACCCACAGTCTCATAATGTAATATATACAATGTCCAGGATATAATGAAAAGGTCACTCATCATATCAAGAAACAGACATGAATGAGAAAAGACAATCAAAAAAACACTATTACCAAGATGAAGCTGATATTAGAATTATCTGACAAGGATTTTAAAGCAGCCATCATAGAAATGCTTCAACAAACAACAAATAATTCTCTTGAAACAAATGAAAAAACAGAAAAATCTCAATAAAAATTAGAAATTACAAAAAAGAACCAAATGGGAATTATAAAATTGAAAATATAGTAACAAAAATTAAAAATTCAGGAGTGCCTGGATGGCTCAGTTAAGCGTCTGGCTCTTGGTTTTGGCTCAGGTCATGGTCTCAGGGTCATAAGATAGAGCTCTGCTTCTGGCTCGAGCTCCGTGCTCAGTGGGAAGTCTGCTTAGGAGTCTCTCTCCCTCTCCACCTGCCCCTCCCTCCACTCATGCATGCTTTTGCGCTCTCTCTCTCTCTCAAATGAATAAGTAAATCTTTTTAAAAAAAAATAAAAATTCATGAGTGGGCTCCACAGTAGATGGAGATGACAGGGGATAGAATCAATGACCTTTAGTCCAGATCAGTAGAATTTACCCAATCTAAGAATCATAGAGAAATAGGCTAAAAAAAATTAACAGTAAACCCACTTATTATCTCCCATCAAAAATAATTCCAGAGGGGCGCCTGGGTGGCACAGCGGTTAAGCGTCTGCCTTCGGCTCAGGGCGTGATCCCGGCGTTATGGGATCGAGCCCCACATCAGGCTCCTCTGCTATGAGCCTGCTTCTTCCTCTCCCACTCCCCCTGCTTGTGTTCCCTCTCTCGCTGGCTGTCTCTATCTCTGTCAAATAAATAAATAAAATCTTTTAAAAAAAACAAAAATAATTCCAGAAGGAGGACATTTCTAGGTTTGTTTCAGCACCTCAGTGATCGCAATATTTCTGCTTGACTATCCCCAGTTTCTAAAACTTTTTTCTTCAGGCTTGTTGCCTTGTATCACAGATGGTTGCTGCAGTTCCAGACCTCACATTCCATGACAAGAGAACTTTTTTTGGTTTGTTTGGTTTTTGAGTGTTTTTTTTTTTAGGGGAGAAAAAAAATTCCCAGAAACCCATTTTATATGACTTCTTTGGGGCCATTTTAACATATATTAATGCTCTAGTTGAAAGAGAGGCTGTAAAACCAAGCATCTGGCATTTTCAGCCCTTATGATGGAACACGAGTTCTGCCAGTAGTTGGGGGGAAAAGGCTGGTGAATGGTTTTTCGATCAGAACCAACAAAATTTAATGAAGATTTTAATTTTTTGTCACTTTTTAAGCTTCTAAAGAAAATTTCATATTATTCCTTCCTCTTCCATTTCTAATGCCATAAATGGTCTCATACCCTACTGTTTTACCAGCTTCCCTTTCCTTAGCTTCAATCTACTTCAATCCACAAAATAAGCCATATTTTTGACAATATCTTTGATTATACCATTGCATTATTCCAAACTCCACAATAGTTTACAATTGCCTTTTTAATCACATGGGATAACGAAATGACTTTTTGAAGGCTTGCCATTAAAAAAAAAAAAAAAAAAGTCTCTCTCTGTCATTCCCAAAGTGTGTTATGCGAACCAATCTCATCCCAAGGGTTTTAGGAATAATTACACTTAAAAAAAGACAACAACAGCAAAAATCAACTTGAAAATATAAAGACTATGAAATTCTTACAGCTGGGATCTTTTGCCTGCAGTTCCTCATCCCCTTACTCTGATGCTACCCTAAGGGGCAATTTTACCGCACTACTCCACTCCTATTGACCCATGTTCTCCACCACTTCATCTTGCGTTCCAAAATGCCATGGAGGCTGCCTTTCCTAGGCTACAAGTCTGAAGAAGTAAAAAGAGAAGGTATCTCATCTCTAGAAGGTGATTTCTCCCCTAAGAAATTCATATTAGTCAAAGCCAATTTCAGTGACTTATTCTGAACTGCACAAAAGTGATATTCTATGAGCAGCACTTCATAGATCTACTCGATAAATGACCCAAGGCTTCTCTGACCATCTCCTTTGTTTAAAAAAAAAATCCCTCTTTTTCTTTCTCCTTCTCTATTAAAATTTCCATTAATTGTCATTAGGGTTGTATGTGTTATACCAAATATCAGATATAAGTGAAAAGTGAATACCATGAACATCAGGAAGAGAAAAATAGGAACTTGATGCACAATGATTTGTTTTATCACAAATACATGCCACACTTCATTTTTTAATGTCTCATGCAAATCAGCCCATATGTTCATTTATTCATTCAACAAATATTTATTAAATATCTACTATGGATTGGCATGTGAACTCGTTCCCAGTGAATGAGTCAGTTGGGAATGGAAATGCTAATAGATCTAAATGTCAATATTGCATGTCAATATTTGTCTGAATAATTATGGCCCCAGTACAACCACTGTTGTCACAAAGCTTGTGTGCAGACATCAAGATAAAAACATAGGGGTGGAGGCAGGGTCATACCTTGCTCCTTGGTAATCCAAGCCCGCAGAACGGGGACATTATGGTCCTCTTTGGTAACTCCATAAAGCTTTTTTTTTAGATTGATTTATTTATTTGAGAGAGAGTGAGAGAACATGTGCATGACCGGGGGGAGGGGCAGAGGGAGAGGCAGACTCCCTGCTGAGCAGGGAGCCCAATGTGGGACTGGATCCCAGGACCCTGGGATCTTAACCTGAGCCGAAAGCAGACGCTTAACCAAACGAGCCACACAGGCGCCCTCCATAAATCTTTGAAGAGTGTCTTGAATGCATCTAACACAAAAAAATTCAACTGATTTAGACTGAACTTCTGACAATAATTTTTAAAAATCAGATTTCTTACTATTCATAGCAAAATTACATAAAAATCAAATTTATTAGTAAAACTAAAATTACAATTCAGAAAAGCATCTGATATTTATGGGTTTGAACATCACAGATAAAACAGCCTTTAAGAATGTGAAAATGCTGTCCACCAAATTACAGACCAAATATCATATGAGGGAAGAAACATACTAGAATACCTTTACTGTAGCCCTTGAATGAGTTTTAAAGAAAATACTATGAACATCACCAATTTGAAACAGGTTCATCTTGGTGCCCAGAACAGAGTATAGAATAAAAGAATAATGGGTCTTTTTGATGGTTTTATACCCCAGAATAATAGAAGATAGTTTTCTTGTAAGAATGAATTATCGTATGTACTGAAGTCAAATTTTAAAGGTCACAAATCCACGTGTAAAAACTGTAACTTTTATTTTCTGTATCTTCTCTTTCTTTGGCATTCCTATGCCTATGATAGCAGCAAGCCAGGGGTAGACTAGGGAGAAAATATTTTAAAAATTGCTAATTATAAGTAATTCAGTTTTGAGACACCTGCGTGGCTCAGTTGGTGAAGTATCTGCCTTTGGCTCAGGTCATGATCCGAGGGTCCCAAGAATGAGTCCTGCATCAGGCTCCTTGCTTGGCGGGGAGCCTGCTTCTCTCTCTGCCCGCTGCTCCCCCTGCTTGTGTTCTCCCACGCTCTCTCTCTCTGACAAACAAATTATAAAATGTTTTTTTTTAAGTAATTCAGTTTCTTTCAAGTTAATAAAGTCTCTTTCAAAAAATAAATAAAGCCTCTTTCAAGTAAATACTCATTCAAGTACTTACTCAAATACATTCAAATTCTTAGAGAAATTTTCATGTCATCTCGTTAGCTCCTCCTGTACCCCTCATCCTCCATGTGTTGGGACCTGGGTGCAGAGGGAAATAAGGCAGCCAAGAAGAAGCTTGTAGTCTTTTTTCTGTCTTGTGGGACATAACAGCATCCAGAAAGATGTCTCTTGCCCTTCTGAGGCTCTGGCCATAGAAAGCAATGTCCACTGAAGTATGGCCAATCCTGTTTCTAGGTATCAAACTGCACAGTACACTGAGATCGCTCTCTACCATAAACTCCCACCAGAGGCTGCCTTCACTCTACCACCTCCCCACTAGATCACGTATTCCCCAGTTTCTCACCACAGCCTCATTCCCTTCCCAGGACAAAGGGGATGCTTAGAATATCCTATCAACCACCTCCAAGTGGTGATAAGTGGAAGCAGAATAATCTCCAGACAAACAGGACACTTCTCACCAGGCTACTCAACAGTTTTCAGGAAAGAGTGTCAATAGGCATATATTTATAGCTCCAAACCTATGAGGTTATTTTAACTATCTCCATCCACTTCCTATGAGTTTCAAAGGAAAGAGCTTAGAAGTTGGGAAGCTGTCTTCTGCCTTTCTTTCCCTGAATACTTTCACCTGCAAATCAGCACTGGAAGTGTTTCTCTTCCCTTGCCTACCTAGCAGACACTACCCCTGAATCACTCCCCCCTTCTCCCTAAGTGGCCTTCAGCTAGAAGTATAATGTTAGAAAGCCTGCAAGAAAAAGAACTGGATTGATGATAGGATAAGATATAATAGATAAATTATAACATTCTTAGTGAGCACTGAGTCACAAAAGTGCACCCAGTGAGTAGAATTATGGGTGTCCTTCAGTTTTAATGACATAGTGTTTCAAAGCTTGATGTGACTATCATCATTAGGAAGGATTCCTCTGAATCCTCTGAGATTAGAGCTCTCTTCTAGCGTCTTGGAGAACTGTTGTAAGGTTGTGGATTTGGCATTGCTTTGGGAGTTTACCATATTCAAGACCCAAGGGCCAGGTTTACCAAGAGAGATCCAGGTGTCAGGAAGTTTTCCAGTATGATATGGAATTAAGGTTTTGTTGCCAAAGATGACTCTACAATAAACTTGGATAACAAATAATTAAGTGGCTATATATGAAATCTCAGAGGTTACTATTTTTCATCATTTTTCGTTTAAAAATAGAGAAAACAATATAACAAACTCTAGTACCTCTACAGCCTACTAGTTGTAGTACCTAGACAAAAATTGGTGAAAAAAAATTAGTACCTCCACAAAAGCTATTAATATTTTATCATTTTTTTTCTCTAAAGTACAGGTAAAGTTCCATTTCTTTCTCTCCTAAGTCTCATTTTTCTCCAACTCCAGAGGATGTTTCTGAAGGAATCTATGTAAGGGAGTAATAGCATTGTAATACATACGTATATCAAATCAACTTAGTGTACACCTTAAAGTTAGTTACACAGTGTTATGTGTCAATTATATCTCATTTAAAAAAAATGAACAGAAGCAGGAAAAGCCAATGCCCCAATTCAAAAGCAGTCAGGCAGGACAAATTCTCTTACTAGGGAACAATCAGTCATTTTGTTTTCTTCAGGTCTTCAGCTGATAGGATGAGGTGCTGTTTTACTCAGTCTTCCAGTTTAAATGTTAATCTTACCTAAAAATACCTTCACAGAAATACTTGGAATAATGTCTAACCAAATGTCTGGGCACCCTGAGGCCCAGTCAAGTTGACACATAAAATTAACCATCACACTTATTTAGGTATTTACCTGAAAAACAGAGATGCATGCCCACACCAAAAACTTTATGTAATTATTTTTACTAATTTATTCATAGTTTGGAAACAATTAAATAACCATCAGCTGGTGAACAGATAAACAAGTTGTGGTATAACCATCAATGGATCACCATTCAGCAATTTTTAAAAAATACGTATACATGCTACAATACAAATAAATCTCAAAAGCATTATGCTAAGGAAAAAGGCCACATTCAAAAGTCTACATACTATGATCAATTTATGTGATAACACTGGAAAAGGCAAAACTATAGGAACAGAAAAGACACAAGTGGTTGCCTGGAGCTAGGGACATGAGAAGGAAGTTGACTGTAAAGGAACACAAGGGAACTTTGGGGCTGATGGAAATATTCTATATCTTCATTGTGGTGGTATTCACATGCTATCTTTTTGTCAAATTTCATCAGACTTATCATGTAATCAGGGTGAATTTTCCTTCATGTAAATTATACTTCAATAAAACCTGATTTCAATAAATGCTACAAATTGTGAAGGGAAGGAGGTCCAATTGTGTGATGCTATCTGGCTTCTTAAGACTCTTCCACCATTCATCGCTTTCTTTACCTTTGCACTAAGCCTCCAAAAGATACTTCTGCTTCTCACTTAACCTTCTTTCCCAAACATGATGCCTTTGCTAAGACTTCGCCTTTGGTACCACAAACTTGCCAAGTCCCTTCATTTTGATTTTCATGTAACCTGTACTCTGATTAAACCTGTTCTGAGTATTAGCCCATTCTGACAAGGACTGTCTTCTTTGGGCAGTTTGTTCTGCAATGCTAAAATATCACTATTCAGTCCTTTCCATGCAATCTTCACCATATTTCACTCTGAAGGAGCTTCTAAGCTGGATCTTCCAGCGTTCATTCATTTCCAAACTTACTTGAAAATTGGGTTTTATAGAATTGGCCATTTTTTACTCTGTAGGTTATATGTGATTTTATTTGTTCTCCTTTGTTTTTATGGTATGGGAAATATAGAGAGATTTGGATTATCTTAACTGGTTTCTAGTTTCATTGTATTAACTTCATATATGTTGTTCTGCATGTATTCTGTTCTTAAGAATTTGTTGAAACTTCCTTTTTGTCTATTCTATGATCAAGTTTCATAAGTTTCCCATATATTCTTGAAAAGAATGTGAATTATTTGGGGCATAGGAGCCACAGAGTAGGTCATACTTATTAACTGTATTGATAAATTCATCTGAAGCTTACTAAATATTTTTCTGGTTAATGAAGAAATTTCTGATACATGGGTGTTAAAATAATCCGTTAAAAGGGTAGATTTTTAAAATATAATACATGTGAGTTTCTAAATAAAATTTTATTTCTAAAATAAAATAATCTATGTGAAGTAACTTTGCAAATGTGAGTGGTACACACAATTATTATATTAATCACAGAAACAAAATAAAATATGTGACAACACAGGGCATATTACAGTCAGTGTGACTTAGAGCATTAAGTAAAGGCCAAAAAGGCTGCCTCAAAACCTTTGTATAACAATAGTCAAAAATAACATAACCTTGATGTCTGAGTTACCAGAAGATTTTATCTTGATATCAATTCAACTAGAACAAGTACTGTTCCTGGGGCATTTCACAAATATATCATTTTAGCTCTTTCTCTTTCAGCAAAGTCTTATTTGATTTCAATAAATCTCGAATAATCTTTTGGTATAAGACATAAACCTCCAAGACTTGAGAGTGTCAAAGCAACTTTTGCTAGCTATTTGACAGAGTCCCCTGGAAATTGAACTTTGAGGTGTTTTTAAATTTTGATTACCAGGTTCTACCCACAAACAGGGTAGCTGGCAATGAAAGACTGTCAGCAGATGATTAGAAGGTTATGTATTTTAAAGTTCATTGTTTTCATTTGTTTTTCTGTGATAAAGAGCATCACATTAAGATACAAAGATTTCAAACAAACATTGAACACTCAATGTAAGACATAATTGAGCTCCATGACAGTGGGGAAAAAAGGCCCCTAGTGTTTTCCCATAATATTCTACTCTATCAACTCATGAACGATTATTAGAGTTGGAACTGAAATATTTTGTCCCTTTGCTAATGGTTCTGTTATTCCCATATTCAGATGGGAAACAAAACCCTTCTTGAATAATAGAAGACAAATTAGCTTTTCTCTAATGAATAAAGGAAGGGACTTTCAATATATTCCAAAGGCTACCATCTGACACACTGTATGGAATGAAGGAGGGGCAATTTTTTTAACTGTGCACACATTTGCATTCCAAAGCCCTTCGTAACTGATTATCTTGAATGGAGGGAAAGATGGCATTTGGTTATGTTTTTAAGTTCACTCACTTTTAGATAGTTTGTGACTCCAGGAAGTTAGTAGAGAGCAGGATTAGAAGTTAAGTGCTCCTGTCTACACAAGGACATTGGTGATCATAAATTATTATTGTGTTTGCTTTAGCATTCTTTCTGAATGGAATTAGGGTGGAAATCCAAGTCTCAAGTGGCCTGGAAACCATTTTGACAGTCTTCTCAAAGAAGTATCAATAGCCAAAAGTCAAGGTCTGAGGAGAAGGTAATGTGTGTTTACATCAGGAAAATATTAAGTAAATTCTGAAAACAAAATAGTATGAGACTATATCTACTGACCTATTTCAATGGCCATCCCTAATTTCAGCAAGAGGACATTCTCCTATTAGCAAAGCACATTTTATCAGTGATATTTGTACAATTTCACAGACTTGGTGGGGGGGTGAGATGTTAGGAGGAAACTGTTAGCTAGAATGAGCTTGCTTTTCTGGGACTTTGAATTGAATAAGTTTAGATATACTTCTTGGGACAAAAAGCCAATACCAGATATGAATCTCTGTTATTTGAATTATGTGGGTTCTGGAGCACCTGGCTGGCTCAGTAGGTTAAGCGTCTGCCTTCAGCTTAAGTCATGATCCCAGTGTCCTGGGATGGAGTCCATGGCAGGCTCCCTGCTCAGTGGGGAGTCTGCTTCTTCCTCATCATCTGCCTGCCCCTCCCATTGCTCGTGCTCTCTCTCAAATAAATAAACAAAATCTTTTTTAAAAATTTTTTTAAAGAATTATGTGTTTTTTTGTTTTTGTTTTTGTTTTTCAATTACCCACTAGATTGGGAAAGAACAAGGTTGGTCCCAAGGAGTTCCCTTTGACATTGCTATTCCTAAGCTTTTTTTCTTTCTCTTCTGGATAGTATGTGACCTGCCATAGCCCTGTAGGCTTCACTAGGACACTTAGCATTTCCTTGATGCTTTGAGAGGTTCAAGGGATGGCAAGGAGGAATAGCAGCATAAGTACCATATTTGGTATTGCTTTCTCCTGTTTAAAAAAAAAAAGGCCTTGCTCTGATTCAAACTTATCAAAAATGTCACTATTCCCTTGTCTAGCTCAAGCTGTAGAACATTACATAGTGAGACTATAAAACTAAACAAGAGAGGAGCACCTGGATGGCAGTGGTTAAATGTCTGACTCTTGATTTCAGCTTAGGTCATGAGCTCAGGGTTGTGAGATTGAGTCCTGCATGGGGCTCTGCACTAGGGTGTGGAGCCTGCTTAAGATTCTCTCTCTCTCTCTCCTGCTGCCCCTTCTCCCCTCTCTCCCTCTCTCTAAAAAATAAATAAATAAATAAATAAACCTAAACAAAAGGAAAAAACTGGGGGAAGGCATTCCTTGTGAATGGTCATGAAATCCTAAAGGTGAAATTGGAAATTTTATTTCAAATAGCACATTTTTGTTTTTTTAAATGAGATGCTTTTTCTCATCTCTTGAGAATTACAAAATGTCATACCTACCATGCTATTTCTCCCACTGCCTCATTTTCATTGTCAGGTGAACTCATTTTTTCATTAACTGAATCAAGCAAGATGAGAATGAATGCCCATTATTTAAGCAGAAGCCTGCAAACATCATTGGGCAGAGGTGGAGTAGTAAGAACCAATATGTCATGTTGACTCTAGATTTCTTTCTTCTGGAGAATCATCATTCTTGAATATAAGATATTTTTGCACATTTAAGAGATGTGCAGTAATGAGGTAATGGTTATCGTTCTTCATGAGGTAATGGTTATGGTTCTTCTCATCGAGAAAACAAAAGTTTTAGCCATTCTTGCTAATTCAAGGTTAACTCAATTTAGACAAGGAATGTAGAAAGGATACCAAGGTTTAGCTATGGATTCAACTACTTTATCAAGGAATAAATTATCCAAGGTTGGAAACTGAACATGAAGCTTGGAGGCAGTGGGAAAGGAAGGTAGGTAAAATTTTGGAGTTCTATAAAATACATACTGAAATATAGATGATATAGATAAAGACATTTAAATCATATACGAAAATTCTCACCTATATTCTTTGAGAACAAGGGTCATGGATTAATCATTTTTGCATCAGCCTTAATTCCGCCACTCCAGGTGATTTTATCTATTCCCATGACTTCCCGGCTGAGCAGGGAGTCTGATGTAGGCTTGATCCAAGGACCCGGGGATCATGACTGAGCTGAAGGCAGACACTTAATCTACTGAGCCACCCAGGAACCCCCATTCCCATGACTTTAATGCCAGTGTATATCATGCCAAGGAATGTATATTCGTATTTAAATAAATGACTTCCAAATTTGTATCTCTAACCTGGACCACTCTGTTGAACTCCATGGTAGTATGTCTAAGTATTTGACTGGATATGTAATAGGAATCTTAAAACAAACACGTCCAAAGCAGAATTCTTTATTTTCCCCTGAAAACCTGTTCCACACAGAATTTTCCATTCCTGTACGTGAAACCATTACCCAATTACTGAAGTCCCAGATACAGATGTCGAACTCATTCTGCCTTTCCTCTTTTATCATCATCACTCAGCTAGTCAGCAACTTCTGTTGGCTCTATCTCCAAAATGTTACCCTCACCCACCCACTGTTTTCCTTGTTCACTACTATCAACTTTATCTAAGCACCATGATTCCTTGCCTCTCCTATGGCAGCAGCAGAACTGTTATCCCAGCTTTTACTCTCAACCTGCTACAAACTCTTCCAAATAGTTACTTGAAATGTAAACCAAATAATGTCATTGCATTGTTTTCTCACTACAGAGAGAAAAAAAAAATCCCAACTCACCACCCTCACCTCTAAGCTGCTACATAATCTACCCTGACCAACTCTCCAGAGTCTAACACCAGCGAGTAAGACCACAGAGGTAGGGCTGGCAAAACAAGGTAGTGGGGAAGTCAACCTGGTTTTTAAAAACAGTGAAAGACCTTCAGTGAGGGAGAATGTGTTTAGGGAAAGCAAGTCCCCCTAACTCATTTTCAGCTACTTTTCTAAAATCTGGAGATTTTCACTTACAACATAATCAACTTGAGAGAAAAAAAATCTAAGAAGGTGTTAATTAAAAAAATGCTAAGCAGCCCAAATTGCAATTCCTTTCTAGTAGAGATCATAGGATTGTGAGGGGAACTAACTTGGGATTGAATAGCCATCTGGGACCCCACAGCATACACCCCAACAATCCTTCATCCCAAAATATTTTCTCCAAACTGTGACCATTCTGTCCCAAAATTGACCTCCTACAAGGAACTTGTGAAAAGACCTGCCTCAACATTTCATTTCTCTGTAGCATCCCCTTTATCTTTACAAAACATTTTGAATTGCGCTGGAAGTTCATTAAGGTATTATCTTGGGAGCTCTTTCCGATATTAACTGTTAAATCCTAACAGTTGTAATCAAATCCTTTGGGTACTTTATTACCTGAACCACATTGAGTGTGGCCTAAAACAGGTAATATTTTACCAAACCCAGACCAGTGGTGGGAATTTTCAGGATAGGTCTCCAATATGCATTTATTCATAGTTGTTGGTGTTGCTTCTCAGATGTTTCAATGGTGGTTTTGAATTTCTCAAGGGTTGCATTGTGATTTCTCCTATATAGCGCTCTACAGCCTGGATTAGCCACTTACAAAAGTGTAAGTAACAGCAAACATCCTTCTTAAAATAAACAGGATATAGTCACCTAGGATGCCATGACAAAGTACCATAGACTAGGTGGCTTAAATAATAGAAATTTATTTTCTCCCAGTTCTGGAAGCTTGAAGTCCAAGATCAAGGTACTAATAAGATTAGTTTCTAGAGATGTCTCTCTTTCCGGTTGATAAGACAGCCACCTTCTCACTGCATCCTCACATGTCCTCTTCTCTGTGCATGCCCAGAGAGAATCCCTGATGTCTTTTCCTCTTTCAAGGACACCAGTCTCATCCGGTTAGGGCTTCAACCTTATGACCTCATTTAATCTTAATTACCTATTTAAATGCCCTATCTCTAAAGATGGTCACACCGGGCATTAGGCTTCAACACATGAATTTTGGAGGGGACACAATTCAGTCCCTAATAAAGAGATTTTGCAATATTAAGAGAAGCATCTTAACAGAAACGTCCAGTTAAAACCAAATAATCCAAACAGCTGAACTATGAACTAAAAGTGGTATCACAAATTTGGCATTAGGGGACATGTAAACTGAGCTGAACTTTGTAGACAGTATTGTAAATCTAGTTAATGGCAGAGCAAAACACATCACAATTTCAGCTTTTAAGGAAATAATGTGCTATATTTTTATTACTAAAATTAAGTCTGATTATAAATTAGGTATAAATAAACTAGATAAGCATGCAAAGTTTGGCGATTTTTTCCCCTTCAGAGAGGAGAACATTTAATACACTGTAGAAGTAATTTACTAAGTAGTACCTCAGCTTCTTACTAATTAAAGAGTGATTCAGGTCATGCATATAAGCGCACAAAGCCCCAGATGTCTCATAAATCAACAACACTACATAAACAACACTATTTTATCCTGAATCAGTCATGTTGAACATTGGCAAAGTTCAAACTTGCTAGAATGCATTTGCTGGCATACATTTTGTTCTTCGTTGATTCTGTGGTGTAATACAACTGTTCAACCATACTAATAACTTTGACAATATCCAAAACTACCTCATCAAATTTATGAAGGCAGTAGAACTTTGCTAAGCCATAACTCTTTAATTGGAGTCAAATAGCTGTTTCTTTGACACTAAGTGTTGCCCACCTAGATTTTGTAACCTAATTTGCTTAGCTAATGAGAACAGTGTGTCACAGTAGATGGAATTGGTCTGAAAATTAAGCAGCAAATGTAACAGAGTTCTCTTTCCCGGGGAGGGTTACTTTGAAATTCAATAAGAACACCACTGATTAAAAAAGAGGTAGTTTAGGTTTCACTAGGATTTCCAGCATGTATATTCTTGCATATATAAATGATGAGACCAATACATAAAGTTAGTCATAGTCGAGGAGGCTGTTCGCTTATATAACCACTTGCACTCCCAGGTTAATGGTATAACTGAAAACTGACATGTCTAAAAATGGATACTGAAATAACTCAGGCATCAGGTAAGAATTTGGAGCTGAGCAAAGTATAAGTTATTTGCTTATAAAATAGAATATTCAGAATTACAAAAAACTATACAAAGACAGTCATTTACAGTTGGAAGCTTATTGAAGTTCCCTGGGGTACTTTGTATATAAAATTAGGCCTTAAGTGTCTGTGAAATTATGAGCCTTTGCACACATTAATTTGCATAAGGACAAATAAATTTCAGAATCTGGATCCAGGCTCTATCACTGTCTCTGGAATACAGTGTCAACTTTATCTCATAGCAGAGCATTTCAACAAATGCTATCAATGAGTACTGAGGCCTTTTATGTGCCAAACACTAGTCTAGATATAGGATCTGACAGCCTAGTGGAGGAATAGACAACAAATAAGTAAAAAAAGCAGACTAAATAATTCCAGATGGCGGTTCATGCAATAAGTAATTAAGAGAGTAGTAAGTTAAAGACTAATGGAGTAGGAAGACAATACTATAGAGTGGTCAGAAAAGTCCTTTCTGGACATACAACATTTAAGCTGAGAACTAACAGATAAGAAAGAACCATCTATGTGAAGACAATGGAAGAGTGTTTCACGGTGCTGAAAAATGGGAAATGAATTGGAACATGACCTCCTTGAAGGTCAGTAGTAGGGGGACACCTGGGTCGTTCAGTTGGTTAAGCTTCTGCCTTTGGCTTGGGTCATGATCTCAGAGTCCTGGGATAGTCCTGCATTGAGCTCCTTGTTCAGTGGTGAGCCTGCTTCTCCCTCTGCCTACAGCTCCCCTTGCTTGTGCTTGCTCACTCTCTCTCTGACAAATAAATAAATAAAACCTTTTAAAAATAAAAATTGAAAAAAAGAAAAAAAAACAGTAAGAGGGCTAGTGTGGCTTAGTGTAGAAGGTAAGAGTGGTAGAAAGGAGTTAAGGTCAGGAAGCTAATTTAACAAGTGACACATCCCTAATGTCTACAGGAAGGAAGGATAATGTCTCCATGAGGGAAGGATATAATTTCTAACTTTCTATCCAGGAACAGGGAGAAGCAAAAGTGGAGCTTCAAAGGTGCTAGAATAGAACAATCTTCTCTTTGCTCCCCTAATATTATGATTCTTTTTCTTTCTAGAGAAGGGGGTCAGCAAACTTTTTATTTCTCAAGCAGGGGCTGGAAAAATGATATGTTACAAATATTTTAGGCTTTGTGGGCCATAAAGTCTCTGTTAAAACTATTCAGTACTGCTGTTACATATATAAATGAATGAAGGTGACCATGTTCCAATAAAACTTCACTTATAAAAACAGGCAATGGGCCAGCTTTGACCTGCAGGTGTGCGGACCCCTATTCTAGAATCTTAAAAAAAATTTCACATCTGTGTAGTTCACCTCTGTATCAAAATATTATTAGCCTAGTGTAGTATCTCTTTAAGAACAGTAGGTTACTTTTATTCTACTGATGCTAACTGAAAAAGAAATTCTCTGTGAAGGATTTGAGCTCCAAACATTTAATACTTAAATTAATTTGCACATCCTCAACCAATACATGGTGTCAAGGAGGCTCCCACACTGTTTTCATTATCTCACTTTTCCCATCATTCATACAGATTGCTCTCCTTGGTAATTTCATCCTTCATTTCAAAACTCTTGTTACGAGGCAATAGACCATTAATGCAGCACATATATCTTCCTGAAATCTAGATGAAGAATTTAATGAAGCTACAGGACACAAAATAATTGCCAGTAGAATACATTTTCCTAAATCCGTTATGGTATTATTAAGAACTTAATGGTAGTATATTTCCATGTAGGCTGTATATTGGGGAAGTATTAATAAAATTATAGTATTTAAATAAATCACTACATCAGGGAAGAATTATGTGTTTGTTGCAGGCAAAACACACAAAAAAATGATAAAATGACACTTTTAAAAATGATGATTGAATCTTGAACTGAGAATATAGAAAAATAGATAATTTCATGGATGAGTTTTAGGTCAGAATAAGTCCATTAAATGCTCATGCTTCTTCCTCCAATATACCACTTTTGCTTAACCCCTTGCTTTCATGTGGACAGCTCCTCACTTAAATCAGGTCCTCATTTCTCTATCCTAGTATAAAAATGCTTTGTTTACCTATAAGTCTCCTATTACTAAGTTAGCCTATTTTTCCGTAACCCCTAGAACAAACTCTAAATAATATTTCATCAATATTTTACAACTGTGCTTAAAAATTTTAAAGTAGCACAGTCACTTATATGTGGAATCTTAAAAACAAAACGAAACAAAATGAACTCATAGATACAGAGAACAGATTGGCAGTTGTCAGAGGCAGGAGGTGGGGGTGGGGAAAATGGGGAAAGGGAGTCAAAAGGTACAAACTGCCAGTTATAAAATAAGTATGTCCTGGGGATGTAATGTGCTGCATGGTGAGAATAAGTTAAAAAAAATACTGTATTGTATATCTGAAAGTCACTAAGAGAGTAAACCTTGGAAGTTCTCATCACAGGGAAAAAAAATTTAACCATGTGAGGTGATGGATGTTAACTAGGCTTACAGTAATCATTTAACTTTATATACAAATACTGAATCATTATTTTGTACATCTGAAATTAATATAACATTGTATGTCAATTATATCTCAATTTAAAAAGAGAGACACTCTAGTGTAGTTTATTTCCTATAGTCATAGTTTCAAAAAAATAATTATCACAGTTCACTACTTAAATATTTTTTTTAATTGAGAGTAGCCTGGAAATCTCTCCCTAAAAGGTAACCATTTCTTATTGGCTCTTTATCCTTCCCCTGGAATTGACTTTGTACTACATCAAGGGACCAAAATTTGCCTTGTATACCTAAATCCCATCCTTATTCTAATCCTCTGCTCAGTACAACTTCTCCACAGCCTCTGGTGAACAAATTCTTCCTTGGTCTTCCAGTGGTGAAGCCATTCCCAACCTCACCAAGCAGTAAGTCTCTCCCTCTTCTCCACTGCAGGATGGTGGACATACCTCCATTGCATTATAATTGTATATAATACCACATTGTGTTATAATTGTGCGTTTATTCATCTGTCCTCCCCCCACCCAAATGAACTATCCACTCTTAGGTGGAGGTATTAGTTTCACAATTATCTCTTTATTCTTATTGCTTGGTTCATAATGGGCATTCAAAATATGATTACTGAATAAATTAACACATTAGTCAGCAAAAAATCTTCAGCTATGTCAACTATTTATGTTCAACTTCACTATCTTGAAGATAAGAATTGCTTCTTCTAATTCAAGGAGTGCTATTTCCAGAATTAAAATTGAGTAAAGATTTCCCCTCTAGATATTCTAATTCAGGAGACCCAAAGGACAGGCCCAAGAATCAACCCTTTTCATTAGCATTCTGGTTATTTTGTGGCAGTTGGTCTATAGACAACAGTATAGGAAACTCTGAAATAAAATGTAAGTAGAACTTGGGTCACTGCCCTCAGGGGAGCACTTGGCACAGGTTCAGAGGCATGGTTGCCCTTTAATATGATAAACCTCAAGAATGGATGGATATGAAATGACATAACATTTTGATTCAGATTTTCCTACTGATTCAGCTTTTCAAATGGATTTTATTTTTACTGAAAATGTATTGGTTGATTTATGTTCTGTGAAATAATACATAATAAATAAGAAAGAGAAGGCAGTATTTGAAGAACTGCAACGTCTCAATGGATAACCTTTGATTAATTCTAACGATGTAACTCATTATTTTAGGAAAACATTTTGATTACATTATCTGTCTTAGATTCAAAGACCTTCTAAGCTGTGCTCAAATGGGTGCCAGGGCTTTAGTATAGCCTTTCATTCAAGTCCTTCCAAAGGAGTTTTTTATCCAGCAATTTATTCCTTATGATAATGGAGCCCTGTTTTTTCTTCCACGGTTTGTTGGCATGCACTACAGTCAGCTCCCTACAGCAGCTTCCACCACTAGATATTGGAGTCTCAGAAATTCTATGTCATGGGAACAAGCCAACTTCTTAAAACTGCCAACAAATTCACCAGCAAAAACCAGGATCTTCTAAAACAAGTCTGTGTTTTTCTATCTAGAGCCAACCAAAAGACCATTCATTGGAAGAATAATATACTTTTCATTTTGAGGAGAAAAATTTTTGAGACATTTAAGTATAAAATAAAGCTTCTGAAACACATATCTAGTCGACGGCCTAGTACTTTCCAAATACCAAGCCATATGAAAATTTTTCAAGATCTAAGGAAAATGAGAAAAAGAAGGCCCCAAGACAGGCATTAGTTCCTTCCTATTTGCAAAGTAACATCTAGAATAGAGCAAAAACCCAAATCAGAACAGAAGTCCCTTCTATCTCTATAGGAATCAAGTCTCAATAACAACTTCTGTAATTCTTTACAAAATGTACCTATATCAGGCCACTTTAGGAACAGTATTCTGAAAATGATTGTCCTTAATTAGGTCATCAGTACTGAATGTTGAACTCTTTGTCAGCACTAATTGTTACAAACATGAGAGGGAGAGTGTAAATTTTTTGGTTTTTTTTTATGATTGATTGATTTATTTATTTATTTATTTATTTATTTATTTATGAGAGAGCAGGGGGAGGGGCAGAGGGAGAGAAACTCAAGCAGACTCTGTGCTGAGTGCAGAGCCTGACGCAGAGCTCGATCCCACAACACTGAGATCATGACCTGAGCCGAAATCAAGACCAATTCAACCAACTGAGACACACAAGCACCCCAAGAGTGTAAGTTCTGATGCTGACCCCTCCCTACCAGCACTCTGGCCCTGGATCTCTGAAGATATCTTCTTCCCTAAGTGGAACAGTAGGTGTGAACATCCCTCCTCAATTATCTCTTCAGGCTAGCTGGTCCCAGATCACAGATTAATTCATGTCTTAGACAGAATGTAGAAAACATGTCCAGAAAGAAAAGTGCCCATGGCATAGAAAATATTCAGAAACTGATGGTTATCTATTCATAAATGACCAGCTTACATCCCTATTCTCCTATGGTCTATTCTACTAGATTCCACAGTAGAATAAAAAAGAATTCAAAGATACAATTATTATTTCATTATATCCCATTTTATTCCATACTTGATTTAATGCAGCCAAGAACTGACACTCAGGAAGCACTTGTATATCATGCAGTGAGTCTTCATACTTTGTATATTGTATCATTTATCCTAACAACCTGTTATATTTTAAAATTCCCATTTTATAGATGTTGACATCAAGGCTGCCTAAGATTACCCTGAATATTACACAGAAGCAATATCAGATTGAAACCTACATCTGAGAGACTTCAATCTATCACAGCACCATGCATTCAGCATATCAAAAATTCTCTGCATAAGACTCTTGGGTAAATATATTTCTGCTGGTCTGAAGCTGACTCAGGTATCAAAAGCAACATAAAGGGGGCGCCTGTGTGGCTCAGTCGTTAAGCGTCTGCCTTTGGCTCAGGGCATGGTCCCAGGGTCCTGGGATCGAGCCCCACATCAGGTTCCTCGGCTGGGAGCCTGCTTCTTCCTCTTCCACTCCCCATGCTTGTGTTCCCCTCTCTCGCTGTCTCTCTCTGTCAAATGAATAAATAAAATATTTTTAAAAAAAAAGCAACATAAGGGACCAAAATGACTTTGTCATGTACCTCCTGGGGCAAGTGGAACCTACTCTGACAAGGTTGTAATAACTCAAAACAGTTTGGCTTNTTGGTTTTTTTTTTTTTTTTTTTTGTATACAAATGAGTTCAGACACATCTGAAATCAGTCTTATTAGTATTAGTGCAATCAATGTTTTCCTTATTTTAATGCCAAGTGATATAATTCAACTTAAATGTACATTTTCCCCCTAAGAGTCATCTTTAAATTACTTCTATTTCCACATATGTAATCTTTTATGGGACAAAATTTGTTGATATTGAAGACATTCATAGGAAAATGTCACAGGCTATGTCAATAATTTCAAGAGAAGAGCTTGGAAATGATCTGAAGAATAGCAGTATCAATGGAATAAGTAATGAGCATTCTAATATGACTAATCTGAAAGATATTTATTTAAAGGTAAAAGTTCTGGTGTATTGTAGTGCTTTAGAAAATATTATACTATGGTTAATAATATTGTTCTGTGGATTTCATGATTTACTTTTTTTATTTAAATTCAATTATCGATCATCAGTACCTCATCAGTTTCTGATGTAGTGTTCGATTCCTTAATCATGTATAACACCCAGTGCTCATCACATCACACACCCTCCTTAATGCCCACCACCCAGTTACCCCATACAACCTCTGCACTATTCCACGTATGAGTGAAACCATATGATAATTGTCTTACTCTGACTGACTTATTTCACTGAGTATAATACCCTCTAGTTCCATCCACGTCAATGCAAATGGTAGATATTCATCCTTTCTGATGGCTGAGTAATATTCCATTGTATATATGAACCACATCTTCTTTATCCATCCATCTGTTGAGGGACATCTCAGCTCCTTCCACAGTTTGACTATTGTGGACACTGCTGTTATGAACATTGGGGTGCATGTGCCCCTTCTTATCACTACATCTCTATCTTTGGGGTAAATACCCAGTAGTGCAATTGATGGGTCATAGGGTAGCTCTATTTTTAACTTCCTGAGGAAGTTTTCCAGAGTGGCTGTTTTCCAGAGTGGCTGCACTAGCTTCCCACCAACAGCATAAGAGGGTTCCCCTTTCTCCACATCCTCGCCAACATTTGTTGTTCCCTGTCTTGTTAATTTTAGCCATTCCAACTGGTGTAAGGTGGGGTATCTCATTGTGGTTTTTATTTGTATTTCCAGATGGCAGGCAATGTGGATCATTTTTTCATGTGTCTGTTAGCCATTTGTATATCTTCTTTGGAGAAGTGTCTGTTCATGTCTTCTTCCCATATCTTGACTGGATTACTTGTTGTTTTGGGTTTTTTTGTTTTGTTTTGTTTTTTTGTGGGGTTTTTTTTTGGTGTTGAGTTTGAAAAGTTATTTACAGATCTTGGATTACCAGCCCTTTACCTGTTATACCACTTGCAAATATCTTCTCCCATTCTGTAGGTTGTCTTTCAGTTTTGTTGACTGTTTCCTTTGCTGTGCAAAAGTTTTTTATCTCGATGAAGCCCAATAGTACATTTTTGCTTTTGTTTCCCTTGCCTTTAGAGACATGTCTTGCAAGAAGTTGCTGCTTCCGAGGTCAAAGAGGTTACTCCCTGTGTTCTCCTCCAGGATTTTGATGAATTCCTAGCTCACATTTAGGTCTTTCATCCATTTTGAGTCTATTTTTACATATGGTGTCAGAGAATGGTCCAGTTTCATTCTTCTGCATGTGACTGTCCAATTTTCCCAACACCATTTGTTGAAGAGACTGTCTTTTTTCCATTGGATATTCTTTCCGTTTTGTCGAAGAGTAGTCGGCCATAGAGTTGAGGGTTCATTTCTGGTCTCTATTCTGTTCCATTGATCTATGTGTCTGTTTTTGTGCCAGTACCATGCTGTCTTGATGATCGCAGCTTTGTAATATAGCTTGAAGTCAGGCGTTGTGATGCCCCTAGCTTGTTTTGTTTTGTTTTGTTTTTCCAATATTTTCTTTTCTTTTGGATAAGTCTGGCCAGAGGTTTATCAATCTTATTGATTCCTTCAAAGCACCAGCTTCTAATTTTGTTGACCTGTTTTACCATCTTCTGGTTTCTATTTCATTGATTTCTGCCTCAATCTTTATTATTTATCTTCTCCTGCTTGGTTTAAGCTTTATTTGCTGTTCTTTTTCCAGGTCCTTTAAGTATAAAGTTAGCTTGTGTATTTGGGATTTTTCTAATTTTTTTAGAGAGGCTTATATTGTTATGCGTTTCCCTCTTAGGACTGCCTTTGCTGTATCTCACAGGTTTTGAATTGATGTGTTTTCATTCTCATCAGTTTCCATGAATTTTTTAAGCTCTTCTTTAATTTCCTGGCTGACCCATTCATTCTTTAGCAGGATCCTCTTTAACTTCCAAATGTTTGAGTTCCTTCCAAATTTCCTCTTGTGATTGAGTTCCAGTTTCAAAGCATTGTGGTCTGAACACATGCAGGGAATAATCTCAATCTTTTGGTATCAGTTGAGACCTGATTTGTGACCCAATATGTGATCTATTCTGGGGAAAGTTCCATGTGCATTCAAGAAGAATGAGTATTCTGTTGTTGTAGAATGGAATGTTCTGTATATATCTGTGAAGTCCATCTGGTCCACTGTGTCACCCAAAGCCCTTGTTTCTTTGTTGATATTCAGCTTAGATGATCTGCCCACTGCTGTGAGTGGGGTGTTGAAGTCCCCTACTATTAATGTATTATTATCAATATGTTTCTCTACTTTGGTTATTAATTGGTTTATATAATTAGTTGCTTCCACTTTGGGGCATAAATATTTACAATTGTTAAATCTTCTTGTTGGATAGATCCTTTAAGTATGATATAGTGTCCCTCTACATCTCTTACTATGGTCTTTGGTTTAAAATCTAATTTGTCTGATATGAGGAGTGTTACCCCAGCTTTCTTTTGAAGTCCATTAGTGTGGTAAATATTTCTCCACCCCCTCACTTTCAGTCTGGCAGTGTCTTTAGGTCTAAAATGAGTCTCTTGTAGACAGGATATCGATGGGTCTTGCTTTTTTATCCAATCTGATACCCTGTGTTTTTTGGTTGGAGCATTTAGCCTGTTTACCTTCAGAGTAACTATTGAAAGATATGAATTTAGTGTCATTGTATTGCCTGTAAAGTCTCTATGTTTCTGTAAAATGTCTCTGTTCCTTTCTGGTCTATGTTACTCTTGGGGTCTCTCTTTGCTTACAGTATCACCCTTAATATTTCTTTCAGGGCTGGCTTGATGGCCACATATTCTTTCAGTTTCTGTCTGTCCTGGAAGTTCTTTATCTCTCCTTCTATTCTGAATGACAGCCTTGTTATGTAAAGTATTCTTGGCTGCATATTCTTCTCATTTAGTGCCCTGAATATATCTTGAAGCCCTTTCTGGGCTGCCAAGTTTCTCTGGATAAGTCTGATATTATTCTTAAGTTCCTCCCTCCATACATAAGGAACTTCTTCTCCCTAGCTGTTCTCAGGATATCTTTTTTATCTCTAAGATTTGCAAGCTTCATTATTATATGTCAGGGTGTTGATCTATTTTTATTGATTTTGGGAAGGGTCCTCTCTGCTTCTTGGACATGAATGCTCGTTTCCTTTCCCAGATTAGGGAAGTTCTCAGCTATGATTTGCTCAAATATACCTTCTAGCCCTCTCTCTCCATCCTCTCTGGGATCCCAATAATTCTGACATCAGTTCATTTCAAGGCATCATTAAATTCTCAAAGCCTTTCTTCATGGGCTATTAGTTGTCTTTCTTTCTTTTGCTTAACTTCCTTCCTTTCCATCAGCCTGTCCTCTATGTCACTTATTCTCTCTTCTGCCTCACTTATCCTAGACATTAGAGCATCCAATTTAGACTGCATCTCATTCATAGCATTTTTAAGTTTGGCCTGAATAGTCCTCATTTCCGCCCTTAGAGATTCTGTACTGTCACTTACGCTTTTTTCAAGCCTACATATTAACTTTATAATTGCTATCCTGAATTCCACTTCTGACATCTTATTTATATCCATATTGATTAGCTCTGTAGCAGAGACCATTGACTCTGGTTCTTTCTTTTGTTGTGAATTCCTCCTTCTAGTCATTTTTCTCAGAGAAGGATGGGTGAGCAAATGAGCAGAGTCCGAAATATCAGCCAAAGCAATATACCCTAGACAAATCCGTAGTGGTCAGAAGCCACAACAGAAAAAACAAACAAAACCAAAACAAAGCAAAAAAAGGGCAGGGGGGAGAGACTATAATCTTGCAGGGTAAACAAAGCCAGGTGATCCACTTGTTCCTGATTGAATTTTGGTCTGTGTGTTAGAAGACACTACAATCCCAAAATTGTAAATAAAGCAAAACTTATATATATAAAAAAATGAAATTGAATAGAGTGGAAAAGGGACAAGCATATATCTATAAAATGTAGATGTAAGAAAATAAAAGTTGAAAAGCAACTTAAAAACATAAGTTGGTAAAATACGAATCTAGTTGAAATGGGAAAAAGGTAAAAAAAAAAAAAAAGAAATGGAAAATTTCAGACTGAAAGATAAATGAGTCATAAGGAAACACCTGGAGCTCAATATACTATTTTCCCCTGGGGCTGGAGTTTTACAGTCTTATGGAAGCCATTCAGTTGTAGTCCACCTGTTCTTCCAGTCTGTCTTCTGGTGAAGGGGCCTGCTGTGCTACTTCTCAGGTGTCTTTGCCTGGGCAGAGTTGCTCCACCCCTTGTCAGGGGGATGGGCTAAATGTAAGCTGGTTGTCTGTGTGACTTTTGTTCCCCAGAGGCTTCTGCTCCTCTTCAGGGGATCAGAGCAAAAATGTCCATGCTGGATCTCTGGCCCAGAGACACAAGATCAGAGTCCCCTCTCTTCAATAAACCCTCCAGGACAAACAGTCTCCATTTCTATGTGCACCAAACTCCGCAGACTCCCTAGGTGCATGCCCACTGCAATCCTCCTGGGGGGAGTTCCAAGGACGCTCAAGTGCCACTGCCCTTTTTGTATTTGGGACTGTGAGCAGTTGCAGGCTCTGGCATGCACCCTGTTCTCCTGCCCCTGAGTCACAGCTGGGTGCCACCCTACTGTCCTTCCTGGGGCCACTCCCCCCCTCCCCCCGAGAGCTGTTGCCCAGTTATGGGCACAGCCATTTTGCCCCTCCCAGAGGATGGTAAATGGCCCGCATGTTCCAGTCCTTTTCAGGGTGCTCAGGCAAAGAATGGTCTCCTGACCAGCCTGGCTCTTGGTTTATGCCAACTGGAGCTGAGAGTCCCCCCTGGGCTCACTGACCATAATCAGTTTCCCTGCTCCACTGCTTGGGCACTCTACAAGTTCAGTCACCCCCATCCATTCTGTCTCCTGGGATCTTGAGACTGCAATGACCCACCTAGAATTCTGCCCTTTTTATGCCCTGAGCCCCTTTCAGAAAGGGATGTCTCTCACTGGAGCAGATTTCTAAGGGTTCCAATTTTGCACTCCAGTGTTATATCACTTTCCAGTAGCCAGCTTATCTTCCAATATTTCCCTGCAGATTCATGACTCCACATCCCCTACCTTGCAAAAAGCAGTTGCTTTTCTGTTTATAGAGTTCTGATATATTTTCTTACATCTCAGGCTGATTTCATGGGTGTTCATAATGGTTTGATAGATATCCAGCTAAATTCAAGGGACCAGATGAAATGAGTTCCCCTACTCTTCTGCCATCTTGCCTCACTCTGATTTCATGACTTTAAGTTAAATTCAAATGCTAAAAAAAATAATAGTTCCGAGTCTGATGGAATGAGAGTACAATTGTAAAGATGATGAGAGAGAGAGAGAGAGGACCAAGACAGATTATTCAGTATAAACAAGTATACCTAGATTTTGCCTTTGAAAAATTTCCTTTTATGCCTAATAAATCTTGACTGCCATTTTAATAAAAGCAAGTGTCTGCCATTCATAGACCATCAATAAGTACTTAGTATGCATTTAAGCCAGAGTTTTTGTAATTTGGGAGCCCAGTGATATAAGAATTCTAGCTAAAATTGTGGTGTTGAAATGGAGAAAAGGATAAACTTATGATGCACATTCTGGCACAGTCTGGTCTCATCAATACATGGTACCTCTACAGCCATGTCTTCTTCTAAGAAAGTCACTCATAGACTTTTTTTTCCCCACCTAGTCCTCAGGGAGTCTCACAGCTCTTCTCAACATAACAACCCCAGTTTACGATTTTAGCGTTGGCATTAAATATGAAGCTCATCTCCCATCCTTATGGGAGATATATGCATAGGGGTGCATATATCTTTTTGAATTAGTGTTTTTGTTTTCCTTGGCAAATACTCAGTAGTGGAATTACTGGATCATATGGTATTTTTATTTCTACTCTTATTGAGGAACTTCCATACTATTTTCCAAAGTGTTTGAACCAATTTACATTTCCACCAACAGTGCATAAGTGTTCCCTTTTCTTGAGGTGGAACTTTTGATTTTCTGATTTTAAGTTCTAATTTATTGCATTTATATCACACAATTTTATCTATACTATTTTATTTTATGACAGTTGTTGAAGTTTCCTTTGAGGCACATGATAGAGTCATTCCTTGTGACTATCCCAAGGTAGTTGAAAATAAAGCCATTATCTATTTTTAAGGTACAAAGTTCAACATATATCAAGTAAATCTACCTCATAAGTTTATCTTGTACCTTTATTTTTCATATCCTTAGTGTTCATTTTTTATCCTTAGTTATTTTTGTCCACTTGATTTTTTTGTCCCTTTAATTTGTTATGGACTGAAAAAGATGAGTTAAAATCTATGATGACTAGTTAGAATGGCAAAAATTGACAAAGTAAGAAACAATTGCTGGAGAGGATGTGGAGAAAGGGGATCCCGCCTACATTGTTGGTGGGAATGCAAGTTGATACAGCCACTCTGGAAAACAGTGTGGAGGTCCCTTAAAAAGTTAAAAATTGAGCTACCCTATGACCCAGCCATTGCACTACTGGGTATTTACCCCAAAGATACAGACGTAGTGAAGAGAAGGGCCATATGCACCCCAATGTTCATAGCAGCATTGCCCACAATAGCTAAATCGTAGAAGGAACCAAGATGCCCTTCAACAGATGAATGGATTAAGAAGTTGTGGTCCATATATACAATGGAATATTACTCAGCTATCAGAAAGAACGAGTTCTCAACATTTGCTGCAACATGGACGGCACTGGAGGAGATAATGCTAAGTGAAGTAAGTCAAGCAGAGAAAGACAATTATCATATGATTTCTCTCATCTATGGAATATAAGAACTAGGAAGATTGGTAGGGGAAGAAAGGGATAAAGAAAGGGGGGTAATCAGAAGGGGGAATGAAGCATGAGACTATGGACTCTGAGAAAAAAACTGAGGGCTTCAGAGAGGAGGGGGGTGGGGGAATGGGATAGACTGGTGATGGGTAGTAAGGAGGGCACGTATTGCATGGTGCACGGGGTGTTATATACAACTAATGAATCATCAAACTTTAATCAGAAACCAGGGATGTACTGTATGGTGACTAACATAATATAATAAAAAAACAAAAAAAAAATCTATGATGACTACCATGCTTCTATTTCTCCTTATAATTTCCTAGCATTTCCTTTATGAATGTTGATTTTTATATTATTTAGGGCCTAATATTCATAACTGTTGTGTACTGTGTGCCCATTAGTGGTATTGGTACCTTTTTTTGGTGTGTATATTTTTTGCCATAAATTATATATAAATAGACCAAATTTTCACTGTTAATTCTTCTGCCAAAGTTTTCTTCTCATCACTTGGAAAACTAAAGCTCATCTTCTCATTATTTCTCCCAGAAAAACTTACGAGAACAATATTCCTTAAGTTCTTGCATATTTGATGTACATATGTGTTGTCTTTACACTTGAATGACAGTTTGAGTATAAAATTTTGGGGTCACAATTTCTTTTTTTTAAAAAACTAATAGAAATTGTTTCATTAGTATCAAATGCAACAACCTAAAGACAGGCTGATTTTTTTTTCACTTTTAAATGACTTGATTTTATTGCTTAGCAATAAATGATTATTCTTTATTTTTGATGTCTCATTATTGCCTGCTTCTTTGTTGGCACAGGTTAAACTGCTGTCATAAGTTATACAAATTCATTAGGTAAGGGCTCAACAACAGTAGAAATTGTTTCCTTATTAGGGGATAAATATTCCAGGTTAGGATTTGAGGAACTTCTAATCCACATTGTCATTCAGCTCTGGCTTCTTTGATCATTGTGGTCACAACAGCAGCCCACTAGAAGGAAAAAGGAGCACTGAGGAATGTTCGTGGTGTGTTATGTGGGCTATGTTAAAAATGGGACACATAACTTCTGTTCATATGCCGTTGACTAGTACGCATTCATAGGACACAAAAGAGGCCAGAAAATGTCTTTAAGTGTCCAAGAAGAAACATTTTTAAAGCTTCAGGTGGGCACTATCAATTTTAGCCACAATCTGCTCCTGGGCCACCACATAACCATGCAGATCCTACTGACCACACATGAAAAACATTCACTCCCCCCAAGGGAAACGCCCCCACATTATTCACTAACTACGTCTAACTCAAAGTCTGGGATTTTTATCCTTTATATCAGGCCCGATTCTGTTTCCTTAAGAATTAACCATCTACAAATTAAAAATACAAGTTATCTAACCACCAGTCTCTCCTGAAAAAACACACATCCCATATACAATAATGGAGTACAAACAAGATAATCACAATAACAATTCCCATTTTAAAAAGGACAGAATGAGAAATACACAGTTGTCATAGCAATGATGGAATCCATCTGGACAAGCACTGTGAAGTTTTAGTAAAGTTGGAAGTTTCTCAATTCTAACTCAGAACTGCTCTCTCTAAAGAGTTTGCTGTTTCCCATATCCTCTAACTCTACCCACCAGAAGATTCTTCTTTGCCCCTTATCCATGTCCATATCTGAAGTGAGGACTGGGAAATATGACCCCCTTAGAAACTGTACAATGGAAGCAATGTGTGCTAATGAGGTATGTAACTTCAAGGTCCAGCCCATACCCTTTCTATGGGCTATGATGGCAACAATATGACTCAGAGCAAAGGATTAATAAAAATGTTGATTGGGCATAAATCAATAGCCTTTGATGGAATAAGAAGCCCAAATCCCTGAATGGCTTATGCAAAAGAGGTCCTCTTTCATGAACTTGGCACATTTGACCTTGACCATTGCATTAATAAGAAACGGATTCTTTTGTGTTTTAAATATATTTGTTATAGTAATCTAGCCTTCACTAATTAATATGGAAATTAGTAATAGGAATGGGACAATGCCCTAATTCTGACTAAAATATATGGTATTGGCTTAGTGGTTAGACAGTGGGTGGCAAAGAAACAGACATAAGCTAAAAAGCTAGAGACCCATGTTATACTAGGGCAAGACATTAAATATGCTTCATTCCAATGAACAGAACTATGTCACGTGGCCACTCCCAAACTAAGCAGAAAAGTATGACCTAGCTCTGTGCCCAGGAGTAGGAAGAGAAGTTTTTGGTAGTCAGCAGTCTCTAGCATATCCATTCTGTATCTATTTTTTTTTGAGACTTGCTGTGCCCATTTACTTTGTAGATTTAATGCTTCTGTTCATGAAGAATGTTTTCAGAAGTCTTTGTTCTGATCTAATATTTCCATTTTCTTCTTCAGGGCCTCCA
Source organism: Ailuropoda melanoleuca (assembly GCF_002007445.2). Lineage (NCBI taxonomy): Eukaryota > Metazoa > Chordata > Mammalia > Carnivora > Ursidae > Ailuropoda > Ailuropoda melanoleuca. The sequence goes on from NC_048231.1 coordinate 57,170,445, forward strand.
TTTAAAGTTACATGTTATTTGCTTTGAGTATGTTTAATATCTATACCTACATTCAACCCAGGCCATTTATAAAGGGGTTAAGTTACCAGGAAGTATTTCATGAAAAGAATTATTTCAGAAAATTCATGAAAATTTTCATAGGAGTTACCAAACAAATGAATAAAGAAAACTAAGCAGTTGTGGATAATATTATGTACCTGGTAGACTCATATTGATGCTCCTTAATGCTGACCTGATTCTTTATTATTATTCCTTTATGCTTAATTTTTCAAAACATGTGATACACACTTAGAAAAATGAAACTTCTGAAGCAACATTCCCTACGTGATACACATTCCCACGATTTGTCCACTGTGAGCAAAAGAATCTTCACTACCAAAGGTAATTATATCAGAGCTGTAGTAATAATATCCTATGAGGGGGCGCCTGGGTGGCACAGCGGTTAAGCGTCTGCCTTCGGCCTCAGGGCGTGATCCCGGCGTTATGGGATCGAGCCCCACATCAGGCTCCTCTGCTATGAGCCTGCTTCTTCCTCTCCCACTCCCCCTGCTTGTTCCCTCTCTCACTGGCTGTCTCTATCTCTGTTGAATAAATAAATAAAATCTTTAAAAAAAAAAAATAATAATAATAATAATAATATCCTATGAGGTCAACAAAAGGAGCACTGAGAAGAATTAAATGATGCCCACGAAAAAAGAACAAAATGGAGGTCTAATTACCAAATATGCAAATGTGTGTAAAAACTTTGAATGTTATAGTAGGATTGAGATATTAATTTTGTCATAACAATCTACTTACTTTATATAAACCAACCAAAGAAGCTAAAAGAACAGAGTCTATTCTGGTTCTCCAGATTTTTCATTTTTGTTCACTGTCTACTTTCTCCTATTCCTTATCTGTGTGTCCAACAAAATATTCTAAATTGAACAGGACTTTCTTTGCCAACTCCTTGTTATTATTATTTATTGAAATTACTCCATCTTTCAATCTATAATAACTTGATGTTAGTCTTAAATATCTAGGATTCATTTACTACATGCTTAAGGAAATTGGTTTCCCAAATATGTTCTTTTAAAACACATATTGCTTATTACTTATTTCCTCATGAATCATCTATGTTTATTTAATCTGTGGAGCGCTCTGTAAGATTCCCCCCATTCTGGTCCTTTGTCTTTTTTTCTACACTGTCATGATGAAATCGATTATTTTTAATTTACAGTGGCAGAAATACTAATTTCTAGATTGCGTTCTGAGTTCACATTTAATCCTTCAATGAGCAGGAACATCATGGTTAGAATACAGGCTGTATCACAACAATAACAATTCCACCAGTTGAAGTAATTTGTGGATTTTACTATTCAACACTTCTGGGTATACACTCTCTTTACTATATTCTTTACATACTCTCTTCTTCTCTCTTTCAAAATGATTATATCATTTTTAGCAATGTTGAGATTACATAGGTACTAGAATCTTAGTTTCCTACATTGGTATTTTACTGTTTTAATCACCTCCTTCTCACCCCATTGGTGAGAGAGGAATTATCACCCTAGGGTTAGGCAGATGGCCAAACACACAATATCCAACACAGGACAGATGAGAGCAATAGCAGTTATTAGTCACATATACCCATGGCCCGGGGAGAAGGACACCATGCAGGACCACACAGCAGTTATACTGGAGGATGGAACAGAGTGAACGATAAGGGCTGTGGGAGACAGATTTTGTATTAAGGGGGTGGGATGGCCCCTTTGGTTGCCACAGAAGGATGCAATTGGCTTATTTAAATAATTCATGGGCTGTCAGAGAAGAGAAACCCAACTGTCAGAAATAAGCCAGAACTACATTTGGTCACTTCAATATAGAGCATTGTTTGACTAAGAGATCTTAGCAGAAGCAAAGTGGGGAATGGAACTTTGTAGTAAGGCCTTTGAAAGCCCTTTCCATTTCACCAGATGTCAAGGCAACACATAATTTTAATTTCAGGTCTTATACCATATACCTGCATAAATATACATTAGTAACTAAAAAACACAAATTCTACAAATTTGTCAGGCATAATTTTACTGTGACCTATGAAATTTCTTAGATGTTCTCTATCTTGAGGGAAAATGAATTCCTCTTATCAAATGTACATACCAGTGATAGGGGAATTATTCATTCCTTATAATCCTGGCAATGACTCAGCACCTTAGTGCCTTAACATTCCCTTGGTAACCAGAAAAGCAAGCTACTACTTGTTATCTCAGCATGTCATCCCAGTCTTGATGTTAAAGATGGTTTGTATTCCCTGCATATTATTTGTGTACTACACTCATGTAGGCATATACATGCTTTCAATATAGCTCTGGGGATGTTCTCACTGGAACATCTCAATGGAACACCCCCAGTTACCATTTCTTTCCTGTGGCAAGATTCAGAAGTACTTAAACCTCATGCCTCTCAAAAAAAGTGCTTTCTGAAACAGTTTCCTCTCTGACACAAAAACAATAAGCACCAACTATCACCTCAGGGGTGACTGTGTGAGGAAGATATTTTAAATCCCACTAGGGTAATCTACCCATAACCACTAAGTAAGTGCTTTGAATATGACTGAAAGGTTTGGTTTCCTTATCCAGGTTAAACATATCCCAACAATATTGCTTATATTATTCTTTTTTCATAATTCAAAGGTAAATGTCAGCCCCTTCCAAATAATCACAAATTCTTCATTTTAAAAAGTCTGAATTGACGCAGCTTTATTTTGCTTCGGAATAAAAAAAAATATCTTATACCAAGGGCTTCATTAATAAGTGTCCCATAGCCTAAGGGAATCTGGCAGAGAATAAAATCATTCCCAAATCTTTTTAATAATAGAAAAAAAGCCATATTTCTTTACTCAAAATGTGACTTTATTTGAGGGAACAGTGGGGGGGACTCAAGATTTTAGAAGATTATGGGCATATGAACATCATCCATTCTCAGTTTAAAGACCAAATGGCCAAAATAATTCAACTCTAGAATGCTATCAAAAACCAGTTTGAATCTTCAGTAAATGAGTTAGCCACCTATTAGGGAGTCCTGGTGAAGGAAGCCAACACAACAGGAAATGTAATCAGAAGACATCTAGCTAAACATATCTAATATCAGCTTTCAGGGTCAGAGCTGCAAAGATTATCTATAGCAAGGTGAACCCGTTCTATAAGCAAAGACTGTAAAGGTTTTCTGAACTCCCAGATTTATGTAACACTGAAATACAAAAATGTAGTCTCAGATTCCCTAAGAAATTAACTTCTGTGCACTTATGCTTCATCTGTGCTTGTCTACTTTATTCTCTCCTGAAACTGCATTTGTTAAAGTATGAAAGTTCATTTAATGGTGTGTGACTTTTGATTTATGCTACTTCCCTCCTTTCTTGACCCATGGTACCAGTACTTTTCATTTCTACCACGAAATAAATCACCCAGATTTCTAAGAGAAGTCTGTCCACAGTCATTTATTTTTAAGGTATTTGATACATTGGTACTGGAAAGTGATACAAAATATCTAAATAAAATTAAGTTTTGTAGGGATGAAAAAAACCACTGAAGAGCAAACTGGCTAGTTTACGATCACATGATTTCTACATTGAAGCAAAGTTTGCATAGATAATTTGGTTTCGGATTCTGATAGTGAAATATCAAGGGTCAGAAGAGATAAAAGTGGACAAAAATTTGGGTTGAGGGGTAAAGTTTCTCATCCTTATATTCCTTGACTAATATTGTATACATAACTTATAACCTTATAAACTCTTCAGAACCTAGAAATATTTAAAATACAACTATTTAAATTCATCTAAATTAATTTTTAAATAAAAGAGATGAAAGGCTTCAGGAACTCCTTAGACATTAGAAAAAATATTATATCTGATACATATAACTGTGGTCTTAAATTATTATTATGTGTATGTATATAAACTTACGTATATTTAAGTGTATGCATTTGTGTGTGCATTTGTGTGTATATATGAATTACATTAAAATTTTGCAAAGATTTTATGATGTATGGAACTCTTCAGTCTTCAAAACTGTGCCACTGTGGTGGTAAAGATAAGTAGCATAGGAATCCTGGTTCCTTCTATTGAGGGACTCTGCATTGTCCTCAGGGCCTAAGAGTCATCTGCTAGATTGTCTGCATCTGATCAGCTAACAAAGCAAAGAGAGAAGGCGGAAAATCACACACCATGATGAAGAGATGGTCTGGGAGTGGCAAACATTATTTCCCCACACATTCCGTTTTCAAGAATTAGTTACATGGCCCCACTTACAAGCAGTGGAGTCAGGAAGATAACTTAGATGTATTCAGGAGACATAGAAAAGTCTATGAGTACATGGCTAGTTATCTACCAGCACTCCACTCATCTCTGTAGAGTCTAGCAGTATGATATGAGCACTGTGTTTGTAAAAACTATGGTTTAAGTTCAGTTCTTTACTTAAACATTTTTCATTAACAGGTGAAACATAAAATTTTCACAGCAGAGAACAATTAAAGGATTGTTTAAAACTTGGTTTTACGGGGCGCCTGGGTGGCAACAGCTTGCCTTCGGCTCAGGGCGTGATCCTGGCGTTATGGGATCGAGCCCCACATCAGGCTCCTCTGCTAGAAGCCTGCTTCTTCCTCTCCCACTCCCCGCTTGTGTTCCCTCTCTCACTGGCTGTCTCTATCTCTGTCAAATAAATAAATAAAATCTTTAAAAAAAAAACAAAACTTGGTTTTACTCATTCTTCTAAAATTAAACAAAACATTCTGTGTGTCTCTGTCTCTATCTGTCTTGATAAATAGATGATAAAAGATAGATAGATAGGAGTGCCTGGGTGGCTCAGTCAGTTAAGCATCTGACTCTTGATTTCCGCTCAGATCATGATCTCAGGGTCATGAGATCAAGCCCTGTGTCAGGCTCTGCACTGGACATGGAGCCTACCTAAGATTTTCTCTCTCCCTCTCCCTTTGGCCCTCCCATGCTTTCTCTCTCTTTCTCCCAAAAACAAAAACAAAAACAAAAACAAAAACAAAAGATAGATAGATAGATGATAGATAGATAGATAGATAGATAGATAATAGATAAATAGATAGATAGATGATAGATAGATGATAGATAGAATATTTCTTTGTCTTTGATTAAGACTAAATAAAATAGGGGCGTCTGGGTGACACAGTCAGTTAAGCGCCCAACACTTGATTTCTGCTCAGGTCATGATCTCAGGTCATGAGATGAGACCTGCAATGGGCTCTGAACTCAGTGAGGAGTCTGCTTAAGATTCTCTCTCTCCCTCTCTCTCTGCCCCTCCCCCACCCCTGTGCTCATATTCTCTCTTTCACTTTCTCTCTCTCAAATAAATAAGCAAATCTTAAGAAAAAAAAGTAAATAAAATAAAACTTCTAGTTTGAAAGGTTAACTGAGCAGATATTTAAGTCCCTCCCTTATAAAATACTTTGAGAAATCACAGAACAAGATAGAAAAAATCAGTTTAACAACAGTAACATACTAAAAACTACGAGAATAAAATAAAACAGCATATTCAAATTGCTGGGAGAAAAGTGTCAACCAAGACATCACATTCAGTAAAATAATAACCAAGAATGAGGGATAACTAAGGACAATTTCAGATAAAATTGAAAAAGATTAGTCCAAATATATTATTAATTACAATATTTTTAAACAGAATAAGCTTTATTAAAAACACTCAGAGTACATTTTTTAATCTAGTCATCTAGATTAAAGCAGTCAATCTGCTTTTTTGCAGAAAAATATATCTAAAACATAATAACAGTTTAAGATTGAAAATGAAAGGATGGGAAAAGATGTAATATCAAATATTAACCAAAAGAAAGATACTATAGCAATACGAGTATAAAATTTTTATATAATATATTAATAAGGGCATCACATAACAGCCCATAATGCACAAAAAAAAAATTAGAAATGTAGTAATATCTCCTAAAAAACATAACCATTTTACTTCTAGAAAAATTCTTGCAAATATGCAAGCGGTGTTCAATATAAGAATAATCATTACAACATTGGGGGGAATAGCAAAGACCAAAATAAAGGCAATAACTGACATGCTCATCAAAAGGGACATGAGTAAGTTGTGATGTTGTCATACTATACTACAAAGTAGTTAAAGTAAATAAATCATAGCTGTATTGATATGGATAAAAGTCATAAGAGAAAATTGAATGAAAAAAATGATTTTAAAAATTTGGTGGGTTGTACAAATGTTCATAAATTCTTCTCCCTGTATTCTTATACCTTTGCTGAGTAACTCTGAGAACACTCCCTCTTTAGACTCCAGACTAATCTTTGTTAATTTCTTTGTTCAATTTGCCAACGGAAAGTGTGACCCAAGTAGAGACTTATAAAACACTTCAACCTTAGGGCTGACCCACGTGTGGATTTTAGAACTCTTTTACCACCATGGAAATAAGACCCGCTGCTGGAGGATGAGAAACAATGTGAAGCAAAGGCAAGCATTGCCCATTGGGTCCTTCTAGTCCAACCAATGCCCAGCCAATTTGGGAACTGAGCACAGATGCAGGAGTAAACCAAGAAATGCTCAACTGAGCCCAGCCCAAATTATAGACCCAAGACTGTGAGGTAAATAAATGGCTAATGATTTAAACCACTACATTTTGGGGTGATTTGTTATACAGAGAAAGGTAAGTGATACACCCATGTACAGATGAAACTATTTATATAATTTTTATGAATTCGCAAAACAATGCTAAATATTGCTATGTATATAATTTGCATGATAGAATTATTAAACACAGATCAAGATACGCACATGAAGTTCATGACCGTGGTTAGTATTGGAATAAACGGAGGAGAATACAAGTAGGAAAGGATAGAGGGGAAATTTTTTAATTACCCATAGAATTTTTTTTTCTTAAAAAGCAAAAGAACTATCCAGAAGAAAACTTGGGGGAAAATCTTCATGACTCTTGGGCAAAAATGTCATTGATAGGACACAAAAATCACAAACCATAAAAGAACAAAACATTGTTAAATTGGACCTCATCAAATTTTTAAAAGTCTGTTCTTTGTAAAACATTACTAGAAAATAAAAACATAAGGGAAACTGGAAGAAAATATTTGCAATGCATATCTCTGACAGAGGACTTGGATTCAGAATATATTTTTTCAGGACTAGGAAGACAAATAGCCCCATTTTTCTAATGGGAAAAAGATAACAAAAAAGAACATGATAAGTTGCTCAAAATTGTTAGTCATCAAGGAGATGCAAATTAAAGCCACAATGAAATTTCACCAACCACTAGAATGGCTGAAATTAAAACACTGAAAATAAGAAGAATTAAATGAGGATATGGCGCAACCAGAACTCTAGTAAGAATATAAACTGGTACAATCAGTTTGGAGGAAAATATGGCAGCTCTCTTAAACCAGACTAACACCATACATCCCAGATACCCTCCGTCTAACATTCAGTGATTATTTAACATACATCCACATGAAGAATTGTACATGAATGTTTCTAGTAGCTTTATAATAGTCTAAACCTGGAACAACCCAAACATTCATCAGGAGAATGGATAAACAAATTATAATATGTCCATATAACTGTATTCTACCTGCCAATAAAAATAATTTCCTGATAAATGCAACATGGATGAATCTTGAAAACATTATGCTGTGCAAAAAAAGTCAAATACAAATAAGTACATACTGTATGATTCCATCTAGAAACTCTAGAATACAAGTCTAATCTAGTTATAGAAAACAGGTTAGAGGTTGCCTGGGGGGTCTGGGGAGGGAGATTTGACCAAGAAAGGGAACCAGATGGCAACTGGATGGCTCAGTCAGTTAAGCAGTTAAGCATTCGACTCTTGGTTTCAGCTCAGGTCATGATCTCAGGGTCTTGAGATCAAGCCCACATCAGGGGGCTCCACACTTGGGACTGTTTCCCTCTTCCTCTGCCTCTCCCCCTGCCCATATCCCCCCCTTCAAATATATTAATTAATTAAAACTTTTTTTTAAAATGTACCATAAACTTTTGGGGACAATGAACACACTTTTTTTTTAAATTATTGTATTGGTGGTTACGTATTTTTACCAAATTCATACCAATTTACCAAAATTCATCAAACCATATGATCAAAGTGGGTGTGTTTTATTGCATATAAATCATACCTCAATAATATTGATTTTTTTAAATATTTAAGTGAGAAAATGTGAAAAATACTGACATTTTAAAATTCTAAATATTGAGTGCTGTGTTATTCAGGGTGCTAGCAAGATATGGTAATCTCACTTAAAATTTGAAGAAAACTTCATGAAGGGAATTTTTTAAAGAGGTATAGGCAGAAACAGGAAACCCATCTGGTATGTTGGGGCATTCAGGGACTTGTACCCACAGGCCAAAGCAAGGAGAAGGCTGAGAATTGTCTGAGTCCAGATGAACATCATGGGTCCTAACACAACCTCTCTCATCCTCTTGGACACAGAAACAAAGGCATTGAGGTAGGTAAGAGAGAACACAGACATTTGGATTTCTTAATGCTATTGGAAGAAATGTACTAGGAAACAGTGACCAGAGATGAGGCTAAATAGGTTTGGGGTTTTTTTTAAGATGAGTGCAGGGTGTAGGTATGTATGGCTTCATAAACCTAAATAAGGATTTTGGCCTTTATCTTGAGTCCATTTAAGAGTTTCGTGTAAAGGAATGCATAAAAATACTTTCATTTTTAAATGATTATTCTAATTTTTTTCTTGGTTCTAAAAATGTAATCACTATTAGGCATGGATTTATTTTTCACTTAATTTAGAAATAGCATATAACGCAGCATCATTGATAATAGCAACAGAATTATTATATATACAGTTCTGATGAAATATTTCCTAATTGTTTTATTTCTATGATTCTCTCTAGTTTTTAATTTGGTTCAAGGTGATTATTTTGAAGTACAGTAGTTTAATTTGGTTAAAACTATTAAGTATTTATTTCCATGATTTAATCTGCTCCCTATTTGGAGATACTGTTTTCAGCAATATTTTTTTCTTCATTGACTTTTTTAAATTACATCCTTTAATTCATCTTAAATTAATTTTAATGTGTTATAAAATATATGCTTAAAACAATAGTGAGTATAGCAGCCAAGAAGCATTCAGCAGTGCCTGCAAGTGCCTTGCACATAATAGGCCTCAGTGATGATTTGTGGAATGAGTCTTTGATTGTCAGGACTAATGAAGATAACATTTTGCCCATGCATTTTAATGTTATAGACATCACTTTTATCATTACTTACACTTGAATATTCATACTACAGTGTTATAATGACAAGATGCAGTCTTTTTTCATTAATTTTTAAAATTCAGTTATCTATTAATCATGATCAACCTTCTACAGTTAACTTAAAAATAATGAGTTCACTTTTAAAATTTTAATTGATTCGTAAGTCATCTATGAATTTTTAGATGCAATGAGTGTGTTGTGTTGCCCTAAATACCAAAAGGCATGCTGCTCAGAATATATCCTAATTTACCTGAAAACAAACAGCTTTGCAATTTATGTACCAATGCCAAAGTCCCAATCCTATGGTTGTTTTCTTTTTTGTTTTTCCCTCATGATAAGTGCACACTTTAATCCCCATCACCTATTTCATCCATCCAACCACCCCTCCTCTCCTCTGGTAATCATCAGTTTGTTCTCTGTAGTTAAGAGTCTGATTCTTAGTTTTCCCCTCTCTTTTCTCTCCTTTGCTTGTTTTGCTTCTTAAATTCCTCATATGACTGAAATCATGGTATTCATCTTTCTTTGACTGACTTATTTTGCTTGCATTATATTCTCTACTTCCAACCATGTTGTTGCAAATGGCAAGATTTCATTATTTTTATGGCTGAGTAATATCCCATTGGATGGATGGATGGATGGATGGATGGATGGATGGATCAATCTTCTTTTTCCATTCATTCACCAATGGACACTTGGGCTGCTTCCATATCTTGGCTACTGTAAATAATGGGTTTTTCTTTTTCTTTCTTTCTTTTTCTCTTCTTTTTCTTTTCTTTACCTTTTTTTTTTTAAGAGAGAATGAGAGAGAGAGTGAGCGGCAGGTGGTGGGGTGGGGGGGAAGGAGAGGGAGAGAGAGAATCTTAAGCAGGCTCCACACCCAGCGCAGAGCCTACAGGGCTCAATCTCACAACCCTGAGATCATGACTTGAGCAGAAATCAAGAGTTAGAGGCTTGACAGACTGAGCCACCCAGGCGCCCCTACCTACTTGGGTTTTTAATGCAACATTCCGCACTACCTCCAAATATTTACTTTGTCTTCTCTCTTGTAACTTTTATAGCCCTCTTTTCTTTCTCTAATTTTATTACATTAGCTAAACTTCATTACAGTACAATGTCTTGATAAACATTCTCTTTTCCTAAAGGAATGGTTTCCTTAAAAAAAAATGGTTTCTAGATGTTCCAGATGCTGTTCTTTTAAAAATATGGAACAATAATTCTATTTTTATTATGTTAAAGATATTTTATTAATCTATTACATTGTATCAAGAGTTTCTTATCAATAATGGAGGATGAATTACATAAAATACTTTTTCACCTATAAAAAGATGATCTTTTTTTTTCGTATCTATTAATTTAGTGAGTTATACTACTATATATTTTAATATTGAGGTATTCTTGTATGTTTCAAATCTGTAACTCAGGAGCAATCTTTATTGGCTCTAGGATTCTGATCTGTTCCTGTTCTACTTGTGAGTTTTTTGAGGATATTGACTTGGGAAAAACTTCCCCAAGTGCTACAATGTATTAAAAACACCATGCATGCTTTTTACAGTATTTTAAATGGCATAGGCTATCTGCCAGAACAAGTTAGTCCAGAAGGACAAAGGCCATGTGCAGAACATTTTCTTAGATGGAGTTCTCACCCTTGATCTAGGAAATAGGAGGTAGGGAGGCATGGGATTAAATAAACAGTTGGTTAAGAGAGAAAGAAAACTGAAGCAGAGTAGAAAAATGTTATCAGTAAAACAAATACTAAATCCATTTTATTCCTAGGCATCAATTACCTTGAAACTGAGGTCAAGAAACAAAAGCAGAAACAAGTTAGGACTCTGGGGTTTGAAAAAAAGAAATAAAAATATAAGGTTTATGTGAGCTAGTGAACTCTAATAAGCTTGCAAAATCTTGTTGTAGAAACCAAAATTAAATGAAACCATCAATCTTCTTTAAAATATTAGGTTCTAAAATGTTACCTACTGGAATCATGAGTTGTTTCCATGTTTTAGAGGACATAATGGCTCTCTGTGACAGTCGTCCTTTTGGGTCCCTCAGAAGTATTCTTGTTGACTATTGCTAACATAAACCAGTTTCATCCTAAAATGACTCCAACTTAAAAACTGAGAGGGAGATGGGGAGCACATTTTATTTCTATTTTCTGGGAATTAAGGAAGAGGAATCCTTATTGGAGGAGGAAGAATACAAAATTGTACAAAGGAAAAGCTCTGGGGGCTCCACCAATGTTATAGTAAAGCTGTTTTTAGAATGCTCTCTGTTGAATGCACCAGTGCACAATTCCCACAATTGCCAGCAAAATCCTAACTGATGCTACTAAAACTTTAGCAAAACTGTACATCACTATCAAGTCCCCATGGAGTGACACCTTAAGCGTAGCTAAGTGTTTCAGTTATCCCCCCAACCAATTCCCCATAGTCATCAAAACAGACTCACTCTATGTTACTCTTTTCTACCTAAGAAAAATCGCAGGATACCAAGGGAAGTTTTGTGGGGGTTTTTTCCCCCTATTCAAAAGTGTGACTACGGAGAATAAAATGCAAGATGTGAAGTGCCAGCTTTCAAAAGCGGGTACCCTGCTGCAAAGAAAAGTCCAAAAGAGCAGCGGGACAGAGCAAAAGTCTTGCTTTACTTTTCAGAATTTAGATTTGATGTGAGGAATGAGGATAAGAGAATGCTGTGGAGGTGAGTCGGGTATATTACAAAAGTTCACTTATTAATTCAACCTATACTTAATATATGGCATATTTATATTGCAAAGTATACGCAATATGACGTGCATATTATCTTAGCTCAGGCTGCTATAACAAAATATCATAGACTGGGTGGCTTACACAACAGACATTTAGTTCTCACAGGAGGCTGGGAAGTCCAAGATCAAGGTGACGGCGGAGGTGGTGTCTGATGAGAACCCTCTTCCTAGTTTACAAATGGCTGTATCCTCACATACATGGCAGAGAGAACTCATGTCTCTTCCTCTTTTCATAAGGGCACAAATCCCATCATAAGGCTGCACCTTCATGACCTAATCTAATTCTAATTACTTCCTAAAGCCCCCACCTCCAAATACCATCACACGGGGAATTATAGTTTCAATACATGAATTTGAGGGGAATAACAAACATTCAGCCTATAGCATATATAAAATATATATACTCACATAATTCTGCATATAAGAAAACTTAAAGAATAAAACATGAAATCCCATCAGTGGCAAGTCCCTAGCTTCATTGACTATCCAATACAAGATCCTCAGCTCTCAGCATATATACAGAAGGGAAAAAAAATCCACATCCTTGTTCTCTGTGCAGGAGCTAAGATCTGAAAAATACTCATTGGCTAGGAGAAGCTAAAAGGAAATTGCCTATGAGTCCATCACACTTAGGAAATCAAACCAATCAGAGATACCCCTAGTTCAGATGTTTAGGCTAAAACTGCCTTTAATCTTCATAGCTCAAATATCTCTGACACAGTTAATCTTGCAGGGCAGCTACATTATGCAGAAGAAAGTTTTTTGGGTGGTCTAATTGAAACTTAGAATAGCATGTCCCTTGGAAAACATGAAAGCATTTTGAAGACACTAATTTTGGGGCACCTGGGTGGCTCAGTCATTAAGAGTCTGCCTTCGGCTCAGGGTGTGATCCCAGGGTCCTGGGATCGAGCCCTGCATCGGGCTCCCTGCTCTGCTGGGAGCCTGCTTCTTTCTCTCCCACTCTCCCTGCTTGTGTTCCCTCTCTCATTGGCTGTCTCTCTCTCTGTCAAATAAATAAATAAAAATTTTTTTAAAAAAAATAAAAAAAATAAAGACACTAATTTTGAAAAAACTTAAAGAATTTTAAGGAAAAATTACTTAAGGAGCTAATTTTAAAGAAATATGTGAAATCTGCTGGAAGGGAACCAAGTGCACCTTAGTTCCAAATGAGTAACAAGGGGTTGATATCCCTCTCAGTGTCTTTAAAAAAAAAAAAGATTTTATTTATTTATTTGAGAGAAAGAGAGAGCATGAGCATGTGGCAGGGAGGCAGAGGGAAAGGAAGAAGCAGACTCCCTGTTAATCAGGGAGCCCAACATGAGGCTCAATCCTAAGACCCTGAGATCATGACCTGAGCTAAAGGCAGACACTTAACCTACTGAGCCACCCAGGCACCCCTCTCTCAGTGTCTTCAATCCAATAATTTTTAATTGATTTTATGGGGTCAGTGAAAATGTGTAAGTCATGAATGACACATCAGAAGATAATATTTTCTAATGAAAATTATGAAAAAAAAGCTAAATTATTTGAGTAAGTACAAAGATAAAGACATGCTTTGAACAATGCATTTGTAAATTTGCATTGTCAAGTCAGTGAGTAAGTAGAGGGTATGTTCTCACTCTGAATCCCTAGGTGGGTAAATTCAGAGAAACTATGTAATCTGTCTGCACAGTCATATGGCTGTGGTAGTGTTAGGATGCACACTTCAGTCTGTGAATCCATGTTCAGGGCTCTCTATTGCAGGAATTCCCGGGGAAAGGAGAAGAGATCATGAAGAGCTGAGACAATTATAGACAACCCCAAGTAATTTGGGAAGTGAAAATTAAATTCGAACTTGTTTAAATCAGGCAAGAAGAACTATACAGAGAAGGACAAATGAGGCCTTTAATAAACGGAAAAGAGGTGTGATAGTCTGAAAATCTAAAAGCAGTGCTAATGGGAACAAGGGGGACTCTAGCAAAGGCAAACATAGGTAGCAAATGATAAGGGAGATGACTTAAAGTATCACATGCAACTGGTTGTCCATTTTAAATAAATTCTTCACTCCAACTCAAATAAACTTTAAATTATACTTTCTTTACTCTCCCACATAACACAAAAAGGAAACGTTCTAAAAATATCCAAATCTGATAAAGGGTTAATATCCAAAATCTATTAAGAATGTATCAAACTCAACACCCAAAAAATAAATAATCCAGTTAAGAAATGGGCAGAAGACATGAATGACATTTTTCCAAAGAAGACATACAGATGGCCAACAGACACATGAAAAGATGCCCAGTATTATTCATCATCAGGGAAATAAAAACCACAAAGAGATGCCACCTCACACCTGTCAGAATGGCTAAAATTAACAACACAGGAAACAACAGATATCGGCGAGGATGAAGAGAAAGAGAACCCTCTTACACTGTGGGAATGCAAAAGAGTGCAGCCACTCTGGAAAATAGTAAGGAGGTTCCACAAAAAGTTAAAATAGAACTACCCTACAACCTAAAAATTGTACTACGGGTATAAAGGATACAAAAATACTGATTCGAAGGGATACATGTACACACACACACACACAGAGGAATATTACTCAGTATAAAAAATGAAATTTTGTCATTTACAGTGATGTGGATACAGCTAGAGAGTATTATGCTAAGAGAAATAAATCTGTCAGAGAAAGACAAATACCATATGATTTTACTCATTGTGGAATTTAAGAAACAAAACAAATGAACATGGGGGAAGAGAGAAGCATACCATAAAACAGACTCTTAACTATAGAGAACAAACTGAGGGTTGTGGAAAGGAGGTGGGCTGGGGGACAGGTTAAACAGGTAATGGATATTAAGTAGGGCACTTATTGTGATGAGCACTGGGTGTTGTATGTAATTGATGAATCACTAAATTCTACACCTGAAACTAATATTACAATGTATGTTAACCAACTGGAATTTAAATAAAAACTTGAAACTACAAAAAAAAAAATTATCAAACAAAGACTATGGAGTAAGAGTTTAGTGACTTTGGAGAATAGACAAATGAAAGTTTCCAATCTGACTACAGAAAGAGAAGTGGCTAAAAAAAATTAACAGCCACAGTAATCTTTTGGACAAAAATGAGAAGTCTATAAGTATGAGAGGAGTCTCAGAAAGAGGAAGGGGCCAGAAAAATATTTGAAGACATAATTGATAAATTTTTCCAGATCTAAAAATGTAAACCTACAGATCCGAATCTCAGTGAACTGCTAGTGGGAAAAACACAAAGAAAACCATACCAAACCACATCATAAACAAATTATTTAAAATGAGTGATAAGGAGAAAAATCTTAAAATCAGCCAAAAGGAAAAATAGTACTTACTATATCCAGGGGAACAATTAAAAAATGACTTTCACCAGAAACAATACAAGGCAGGAAATGATGGAACCCCATGTTTGCAGTGCTGGGAGGCATAGAGGAAACGATCAATCTAGGATTCTATATCCATTAAAAACACTCTTCAAAAATAAAAGTACAGCAAATATATCTTCATAAAACACAGGTTAAAAAGTTCATCACCAGCACTTTCATTATAAGAAATGTTAAAGGAAGATTTTAGGTTGAAGGAAAATGACACCAGATGGAAATTAAGATCTAACCAAAGAAATGAAGGATGCCAGAAATGACAGATAATAAGTGGGAGAATATAAAGGACTTAACATTTTCTTTAAAAGACAACTGACTGTATAAAATGAAGATATGTTTAATAGGTTTGTAAAATGTATAAGTAAAATGTATGATAATAATAACAAAGATTTGATGAAGGAAATGGAAGTATACTGTTGAAGTGCTCTAACATAATATCAGTAATACAAGGTTGATTTAATATTTAAAGATCAAATAATGTGATTTACCACATTTATAAAAGAAAAGATAAAAATCACAAAATCCTTTTAGTAGATGCAGAAAAAGCATTTGACTAAATTTAACGCCTTTATGAGTTTTCTTTAAAATCTAATAAAGCATAAATATAAAAACCTTCTTTAGCCTGGAAAAGACCATCCATAAAAAGCTTCAGGTGAGGTCATGCTTAACAGTGGAAGACTGAATGCTCTTCTTCAAAAATCAAAAGAAGGCGAAGATGTCCACTCTCACCAATGTCATTCAACATTGTACTAGAGATTCCGATATGTTCAATAAAGGGGAGAAAGAAGAAGAAAATGAAAGAAATAAAAGACAAATAAATTGGAAAGGAAGAAATAATATGGTCATTATTCACAGATTAATTGCGTACATAGGAAAACTTAAACTCTAAGAAAATGCTAGTATAACCAATTCATTAAATCAGAAAAGTCATAGGACTCAGGATCAACATACAAAATCAATTCTATTTTTTTACTAGTAATGAGTAACAAGAAAATGAAAGTTTTGAAAATATTATTTATAGTATCATCAAAACACATATACTAACCAGAAATGAATTCAACATATGAGAAATATCTGTACCTTGAAAATTATATAACACTGTTCAAATAAATTTAAGAAAAGCTAAAATAATGGAGAGATACACCATATTCACGGTCTAGAAGATTCAGTGTTGCTGTGACATCAGTTCTCCCCCAAGCAATCTATAAATTTAATCCAATAAAAATGCCAGCAGATTTTATTGATGAAACTTGGCAAACTCATTCTAAAATTAATATAGAAATTCAAAAGAAGAAAATAGCACAGCCAAAACAATTTTGGAATCCAAGAATAAAGCTGGATATTTTATCTTACTTGGAGTCAAGTTTTAGTATAGTAATCAAGAAAATATGGTATTAGCATAAGGATAGACAACCAACCCTGAATTGGTAATAGTTATACAAATTTAGGGGTTTGTCAAAATGCTTCAAACTGAATAAGTAAAATGAGTATATATAACTACATTCAAAAAATTAATTTTTAAAAAGATAATTGTCATTAATATGTGGACTAAGAAAGGGAATCACTGAAGTGTATGAGCAAAAGATCACAATGATCACAAGGAAGCATTTTCAAATATCTGATTAAAAATCAATAAACAGTTGGGGCGCCTGGGTGGCTCAGTCGTTAAGCATCTGCCTTCGGCTCAGGGCGTGATCCTGGCGTTCTGGGATCGAGCCCCCACATCAGGCTCCTCCGCTGGGAGCCTGCTTCTTCCTCTCCCACTCCCCCTGCTTGTGTTCCCTCTCTCACTGGCTGTCTCTCTCTCCGTCAAATAAATAAATAAAATCTTTAAAAAAAAAAAAATCAATAAACAGAACACTATTAAAATAGGTAAATCTGCATAATTGATACTCATAATTTTGTTAATATAATTGAAGTAGTGTGGTTTATGTAATTTTCATCCTATATGGCTTTGATGTAGATCACTAGAACATGAATGCATAAAAATAAAGACACTTGCTATACTTTTCAAGATTTCAGGAATTTCAACTAACCAAAAACTTCAAATGTCTTGTTTCTGTATAAGCCTAAGACTGTAGATTTCAGTTTGTTTTTTGAGTAAAGGAAGAGGATTAAAGAAGAAAGATATAAATACATTTTAAAGATAAACATCATATCTTCAATAAATGAATTTTAGAATAAAATTCTGGAAAGAGACTTTTCCAAATTAAAAAAAAAATCCTGAGCCTGTCATTAGACTCTAGAAACAATGCATTTTCTTTAAACAACATCTAAGGAGATAACATGGCAGCCTACAATTGCCATCAAAATGAGAGGGGAAATCATCACACTTTTACTGTGTTGAAATATTTTCAAAATAAAATACGTATTTTTTGCCTAAATTCTTTTGTTATTCTAGGACTGAGAACTACTCTGGGATATGACCAGTGTAACTTTAACAGATGTATAGCTTGGGGAAAGAAATTTAAAATTTCTCTGACATGAGGGGAAAACTTTGCACTAAGTAAACAGAGGTATTTAAAAATGGAATTAGTATTCCCAATTATTATTCCTAAGAGATTCAGATACGTACAAAATAAAGGAGAGCTTCAAATTATCAATTTTATCTAGGGATATTACAGTAAATATAGTAGAGAGTTTCTGGAAAAAGAAAAATCATGAAGGCATGAATCTCCAAGCATGAGAACTTCAGTATGTCTCCAACAGCTATTATCAACCTGTGACAACTCAAGGAAACAACTTCTATAACTCTATGCGTATAACACTCTTACTGAAAGAATTATCCATTGAAAATTAATTAAGGGAGATGATTATAGAGAGATGATAGAGGCCACAGCATAGTTTCTGAATCTTTCCAATTCCATGAAAAATTATTATAAGAAAAGAACTAGTAAAATTACATCTTCTAGACACAATGAAAGCATCTGCAAAAGATAGGTTCACAGAAAACATGAAAACTCTAATCCACCTGTTTCATTAAAGAGGTCTCCACCTCTCAGGCCCTGACAGCCAAACCAGCACCACATTCATTGAGAAAAGGTGCTTCCTCAGAGGAAGGGATACTGTGCTCACAACTCACATTTTTTTTTAAGTTGGCTACTACCTGCAATGGAGCACTGATGAATAATAAACAACCAGCTCTTTGAGTGGGGGGAAAGCTCCTGTTTTGTAGCATTTGCCAAATTCCGTGGTATAAATACTTCCACCATACCAATTTTAAGTTACTAATGTCGCATTACTGAATGCTGAATTGGGAAGAATTAGCTCTCATGAGCTGATAGGAACCAGTTCCAGCATATTAATACTACAGGTCAACAAAATGGATGACATTTGGTTTATTTTTGTGACAGGAAATAAAATGTTAATTTGTTTCTTCTGAATTGGGAAGTAAACACCAACAAATAAAAAAGGCCCTACCTGTTATCCACATATTTCTCATGTCTTGGCCCTGTGAATCAGTTCTTGAATGCACCTAATACATACCTCTGGAATAGTCAAGTAAGAACAGTGAAACCCTCTTCTTATAGGGTCCAATAACAAAAATGTGAACACCACATCCACCCATATATGATCTTAGGCAAAATGGATTCTTGATTGTATAATTTTCCAAATGTCTGTTCCATTACAACCCTAACAGTTCTTGCTCAACATCCAGATATTTATGGGAAATGATGGGGGAGGGGGAACCAAAGATGAAAGATAGGAAGGATTTGGGGAAGTGATGAGGATTTTTCTCACAGCTGCTAATAAAGAATGACAAGCAAGACTGAAGATTTATTAAACCCTGAAAAGATATTACATACTTTAAAAATTGGAATAGTAATGTTCCTATAAAGCAAAAAATTTTATGTTGGTATGTTGGTCTTTGCTTTACTAATTTTCATAGTAACAGGTACACAAAAACACCCTCAATATCACTAATCATCAGGGAAACGTAAATTAGAACTACAGTGACATATCACCTAACACCTGTTAAAATGGGAATCATCAAGAGGACGAGAAAAATGTTGGTGAGGATGTGGAGAAAAGGGAACTCGCACACTATTGGTTGGAATGTAAATTGGTTCAGCCACTATGGAAAACAATATGGAATTTCCTTAAAAAATTGAAAATAGGGGCACCTGGGAGGCTCAGTTGGTTGAGAGTCTGCCTTTGGCTCAGGTCATGATCCCACGGTCCTGGGACTGAGGCCGGCATTGGGCGCTCTGCTCAGTGGGGAGTCTGCTTCTCCTTCCCCTCTCCCTCTGTGGTCTCTCTCTCACTCTGTCACTCTCACTCAAATAAATGGTAAATAAAATCTTTTTAAAAAATCAAAAATAAATCTACCATATGATCCAGCAATTCCACCTCTGGGTAAAGTTCTGAAGAAAAGGAAAACAGAATATCAAAGAAATATTTGCACTCCTATGTTTACTGTAGCATTATTCACAATAGCCAAGATATGGAAACAACCTAGGTGTCCACTGACGAATGAATAAAGAATACATTATATATACACGATAATTCAGCCATGAGAAAAAAATAGAAACAATGCCATTTGAGACAACATGGACAGAGCACATTATGCTAAGTGAGAAAAATCAGACAGAGAAAGGTAAGTAATATATGATATCACTTGTTTATGGAATATAAAAAACCCAAACTTGTTAAGACAGAGCAAAATGGTAGTCAGCAGGGAAAGGGCTTAGGGGATAAAACAGATGTTTTTTAAGCGTACAAACTTACAACCAGTAGTAAGTCAGTCTAGGGATCTAATGCACAGTATAGTGAATACACACAACAATATCAAATTATAATCATCAAACTTGCTAAAAGACTAGAACTTAATTATTCCAACCATTAAACAGAAGTGATAATTATCACTACAATGGCAATCCTGTTATAATAAATAAATGTATCAAATTAAAAAATTTTGAAAATTTTTTGAAAGCTTTACTTTTGTATTTTGCTTCTTATTCTTCATTACCCCAAACTCAAGTAAATAATACTTCTCTTTAAAAAAATTTATGAGTATGTTAGTTTCTACCAGCTCTTTAATTTTTTGTTGAGAGAGGAGGAGCAGCTGGTCTTGCTCCTGGGAAATTAAGAAGAAATATTCATGTACAAAATTCCTAAAGCAATTATTGCTGGCTTTCCTGGCAGTCTAATAGTAGAAATCAATAGCTGTCTTTATGAAATGTATCTCCATGGACCAAAGGACACCAGGAGTGAATGGCAACCCCAATGGTGTAGTTGCTTGCTGATCTCCATCTTTGACAGCTGACAGCATTGAAATTGATAACACCTGGTCCAAAGGGAAAACATTATTAAATATTCCATTTACCAACAAATAGTTGTCCTTTGACATAACAAAATAAGGTGACTTTATTGGTAATTTTGGTCAGCAGAAGGTGAGAGATTAGCAATTTTTTCATTTATTTATTTAACAAATGTTTATTAATATCTGTCTCATGCCAGGCCATAGGCCAGCTTCTAGGCATATATCACAAAATGAAACAAATGTCTACCACTCCAAGTATCCATATTAATGGGGAAGGTGAAGAAGTAAACCAGAATGTCTAAAACATATAAATATAATGGGTGTTTTGAGAAGGAAATACGGAGTAGTGGTGAGTGTGTGAAAGGGATTGGAGGCACCTACAACAACCTGAGGGGGTCAGTAAGGCTACCTGGAAAAAGTGACATCTAAGATAAAACCTGAGGATGCACAGGAGGTTCTCAGGCAAATGGGAGGTAGGGGTAGGGAGTCAAAAATTCTTCAAGACAGAGAAAACAGCATATGCAAAGGCCCAGGGATAAGAGAAAATAAGGTGCTTTTGAGGAAGTAACTCAAAATACTAATTCCTTACATGTCTAAAAAGTACAGACACTGGTAAAGCTTTCATTGGCAAAATCTTATTAAGGAAAAAATATAATGGCATTAGATATGCATTTTAGAAAATGAATAAAAACTATTCATTAAAAATAGGTGTTACTTTGTTAAAAAATTGTATAAAAGCAAAGTTCTTAATGACATAAAAGAAGAAACATCACAAATGTCCATTAACAGAGAACAGACAAAATTCAGTGGCATATTCATAAAACAATGATAATGTATGAATTACAACTACCTGCAACAACATAAGAACAACTTGAAAACATAATGTTTAGCATAAATAAAGCACATCGCAATAAATTATATAGAGTAGGATACATTTTTATGAAACAAGAGTAAAGCTAATTGATATATTTAGACATACATGTATTTATAATAAAAATTTATTTTCAAAAGCAATGAATAATATAAATTTAGGAAGAGTTGTTGCCTTTGTGGCACAGAATGATACAGATGGCAGGAAGGCAGGGAAACAGTAGAAGAACGGGAATTAATAGATAGCTAAAAGTTTTATTATTCTAGCTCTTGGATTAAGTGGACTCATAAACATTCCTTATCCAATTATGATTTGTAACCAACATATGTAATATAGGACACTCTTTTTGCAAATGTTACAGATTTTAAAAGGTAATAAAGGAGAAAAAGTGAAAAAAATCACAATCCTAATTTCAATTTTTTTTTAAGATTTATTTATTTATTTATTTGACAGAGATAGAGACAGCCAGCGAGAGAGGGAACACAAGCAGGGGGAGTGGGAGAGGAAGAAGCAGGCTCATAGCGGAGGAGCCTGATGTGGGGCTGGATCCCGTAACGCCAGGATCACGCCCTGAGCCGAAGCCAGACGCTTAACGACTGCACCACCCAGGCGCCCCCTAACTTCAGTTCTATTCAGTTATTCAGAAAACATTTCCAGGACATTAGAACATTATCCTCAAATTCAATAATTTGACTTTATCCATAATTTGTATAGGAGTAAAGTTCTTAATCACAGAAAAGTAGAAATATCCCAAATATCCACTGACAAAGAATGGACCAATAAAACTGGTTTATCCATACAACAATTAAATAAGCTAATTAAATTTAATGATATATTCACAACCTTGTTCTTGCAACCTTCCACAAAATGACTCCCCCTTCACCATTGATTCCAGTGTTTGGCTTATACATATCTTTTATTTTCTCACTGCACCATCCACACACCCAGCCACACATCTACCAGGGGAAGGAAAATTTCTGGTCTTCAGCTAAAGGAGCCTCAAAAGACCTCCTATACAGAAAACATCACAGATTGGCAAATTTTAACATTTATTTAGTTGAATATTTTTAAATATCTATGGGGTAGCAGTCTCTTTCTACATAATGCAGATACAACAGTGAACAAACAAGATAAGTTCCTGTTTCTATGGATCTCACATTTTGGTCAAGAAATACACATGTTTCCAAACAGCCTTGAGTATAAAAGTCTGCGCCTCAGAAGGACTAGCTCAAGAGGAAAGTGCAGAGATTGTCCTAAGAGGTAAAATTCACTGCCAAATAGAAGAAAAGGGAGAAGGGGAATGCGAAAGAAGAGTGAGAAGAGAGGAGAGCAAGATCCAGGACCCACAGCTTAAGAGCTCCAATATTTGAAGCGCAGTTGAAGGAGGCAACTGAGAGAAGCCGGGAGGAGCTCCAGAACCATAGATACAAATGCCTACTTATGATCCCCACTTGGCCGTCTCATTTCAAAATTAACATGTCCAAAATGGAAACTGAGACAAAATGACAAGTGATTTAAGAGAAGCACCAGAAGAGAAGCAGAATGTTTCCAAAAGGAAAAGATGATCCATCGTATTCAATGCTGGAGAGAAATTTAAAAGGATAAGGGATCAAATACATAATTGTGCTATCCCAAGTATGTCTGGCAAAACAATGATGGGTCAGGGGTACAGCAGGGCTGGAGCCCAGTGCATGATTTCAGGAATAAGCTGCACCAGACCCCAGGGAAGGGTGTGTATCAAGTAAGGAGAGTTAGATTCCTTAGGTCGGTGAAGAGCCTTTGAGGCACCCGCCGCAGGGGCACTGTCTGTTCAAATATGCACTGTCTTCTAGAAATGTCATTCCAAGTTCACAGACAGAAGAATTTTCACTCCCATATTATTATAACAAATACCCCCACATTCTTGCCTTCCTCTTTATCATGGAAGCTAGAACTAGATGAGGGCTGAGGGAAAGGTAGGCGAGAAGGAGAATAGAAAGTGGAGAAGATACAGCTTGCCCATGAGGGTGTTCTCCTGCTAATATACAGGCTGTTGGGTTGTCTAAGAGTCAAGTGGGACAACGTCATGTAAAGAAGCTTAAAGCCGAAGCACGCTGCGCAGGTACAGCCAAAAAGGAAATATGCAAGGAGATGGGAGAAAGGGAGAAAACACTGAAAAATGACTTTAAGTGACATGGTGCCTTTAACTCTAAAATCAGCTTCTTTCTTTTAAATTGATCTCAAAGTGGAAAATTAGACCCCACTTAAAAAATTCAAAGATGGCAAAGGACACATATTTTGGTTAAAACTGCTCTTTAGCGAACAAAGGATTATTACCTTGGAAGTCTCAAAATATACAATGTGGAGGATTTCGGTTCACTGTCTTCGGGAATATCACGACACTTATTCTGACTTTTTACAGCAGAGAAATGCTTCCTCAAAATTGCAGTTAATTTGTGCTTCAGGTATCAGTAGCTGAGCGCTCTCTTGCTCTCTGGGTCTCAGGAACCTTGGCTGAGAAGTGCAGGTTCTTCAAAACTTCTGCTAAGCCAGCTGCTAACAGGCTAATGAGACACATCAGAGAGCAGGGTCTGGAGTGAAAGTACACAAGAACAGCTGCTCCTTCCCAGAATGGAATATGCTCTGAAGTCTACATATCCAGCTGCTAAGAAGGGCAGCAAAATGAGGATCAAAATCAGTATTCATGGAAAAACTCATGGAATGATTCACAGGTTACTTTAAGATAGACCACCTTAAACCCCACATTCCTGGTTATACCATACCTGAAAATCCAATACCAATGGTTCTGTCAACTCAGTTCTGAAGGAAAAATTATTCTTACTTCTCTCTTGGCCCCAAAAGATATCATGAATGGGAAAAGCACTGGAGAAAAAAAACCCAGTTTTAAGTGAAAACTGTACTCATTGACTCTCTGGCCCTGGACAAATCAACAAACTTCAAGCAATGCACATTTCCTCACCTATAGAATACACAGAGAAACACCTCATTTCAAAGGACTGTTATGATGGTAAAAAATGAAAGTATCTCAAAATCCTTGGGAGGGTTTCACCTGATTTGGATGAAGAAAATCACAAAATACTATCAACCTCAACTGAACAACTTAAGCCCTGTAAGCTACAAAATCATGGCTTATTAAAAACCCATCAGAGAACTAAGGACTCAAACTCAAATGAATGAAACTATAAAAAATAAGTAACAATCCAATGTTTATCAACTAACTGAATGAATAAGTAAAATGTAGTATGTCAATAAAGTGGCATATTATTTGCAAAAAAAGGATGAAGTACTCATACATGCTATAACATGCATGAATCTTAAAAATATTATGCTAAGTGAAAGAAGGCAGTTACAAAGGATCACATAGTATGATTCCATTTATGTTAAATAGTCAGAATAGATAAATCTATAGAGATGGAAAGGAGATTAGTGGTTTCCCAGGGTTGGGGAGGGTGGAATGGGAAAATGGGGGTCTGAGGCCTGATGGCTAACAGGTGCAGACTTCCTTTTGAGGCGATGAAAATGTTCTAAAATTGATTATGGTGATGGTTGCACAACTCTGTGAATACACTGAAAGCCACAGAATTGTATACTTAAAATGGGTAAATTGTATCATATGTGAATTATATTTCAATAAAATTTTTTTAAATCAATTATATTGCTATACACTAGCAAGGAATATCTGGAAAATGGAATTTTTAAAAAACAATACCACCTTAAAAAAGACTGACAATACCAAGAGATGGTAAAGATATGGAGCAGCTAAAACCCTCATGTGCTACCGGTAGTGGTGAAGGTTAGTAAAATCACATTTGAAAACTATTTGGCAGTATCTACTAAGATTTAATACATGCCTAGTCTATGGGTCAACAATTCTTCTTTGTATATATCCACGGGAGATGATTACTGTATATCCACCAAAAGTTATGTACAAGATTGCTCATAGCGGCTTTACCCATAATAGTAAGAAATGGAAATAACCCATATGCCTACCAAGAGTAGAATGAATAAGTAATTTGTGACTTATTTATACCTTGAATACTACTTAGCAACTTAAAAGAATGTACTACTTCTAGATGTAACACATTTTAAAACCTGGTAGACATAGCATTGAGTGAACAAAACCAGATACAAATGGGCACCACTGTATGATTCTATTTATGAGAAATTTAAGATTAAACTAAACTTAATCTGTGGTGACAGAAAATCAGAAGAGAGGTTATCTCTGAGTAAAGGTAAGATTAAGCCTGTCAGGAAATGGGAAGCAGCCTTCTAGAGTGTAGCAAATATTTTATAACTTAAGTACTATATAATTATGTAAAACTTTATCAAACTGTACACTTAAGATTTGCACAATTATACTGCATTTAAAATAGAAGAAGGGGGGTTAAACAGAAGGGGAATGAACCATGAGAGACTATGGACTCTGGGAAACAAACTGAGGGCTTCAGAGGGGAGGCGGGTGGGGGAATGGGATAGGCCGGTGATGGGCATTAAGGAGGGCACGTATTGCATAGAGCACTGGGTGTTATACACAAGTAATGAATCATGGAACTTTACATCAAAAACTAAGGATATATTGTATGGTGACTAACATAATATAATAAAAAATATTATTAAAATAAATAAATAAATACATGGTTCTAGGACAAAAAATAAAAAAATAAAAAAAATTTTTAGAAGTTTTATATGGTTTATCATTTAAATAACTTTTAATTCTCATTAAAGGAGGTCTCCACAATGGTGAGGCAAAAGCCAAGTGGTGCTGAACTGAGGAGTGGATACAGAGGTGAAGAAGTAGGGTCTGTGCATGTAGACGAATCTTTCAAAAGATGTTGAACAATGAAAGGAAGATAAAAGATGAACTTGAGGAGTAGGATCTACAGAAAAAAATCCTGTTATTGGCTCAAGGAAGGAGGCACTGACACATGCTCAGAAGTTAGGATTAAAAAACATAACGGGGAGAGATGATTTAAGACCTAGAATTGATAGTTCAGCACCATGGACAGAAGTTTAGGCTTTTATGTCAGTCTTGGGTTCCAGTCTTACCTCAATGACGTACTCCTTACAAGGTATATGGTACTTATCAGTTCAAGATCAGTTCCTCATCTATAAAATGGAAAGAAGGAATCTTAATTTTTTTAAGTGTTGCTGGGAGCTCGGAGCTCAATAAGTAACTACCATACCTATTCAGTGATTAGGCAGAACAGAATGAACACAGGCAGAAAAAATGAACTTATGAAATATCAGGAAAGAAGGAAATAATAGATAAAAAAGAAACATTAAGTTTTAAATAGATAGCATGTGAGCAGAAAAACTTAGTTAACAGCAGCTTCTTTACTTTTTCACAGTGAAATTATCTTTTACTAAAATAGAGCCAAATTCAATTTTAATACAAGAGATCCTCAAGCCCTTTATAAAACACCAAGTATTGAGATTCTTACTTTCCAGTAACATAGTATTAGAATAGGAAGTCCAGTTTTCACTTGTCCTTGTTTTCACTATAACCCTTACCACACATGGAAAGTGAAGTGGTACAATTTGCATTATAAAAAAAAGAAAAGAAAAGAAAAGAAAAGAAAAGAAAAGAAAAGAAAAGAAAAGAGAAAAGAAAAGAAAGAAAAGAAAGGAAAAGAAAAGAAAAGAAAAGAAAGGAAAAGAAAAGAAAAGAAAAGAAAAAGAAAAGAAAGGAAAAGAAAAGAGTAAAGAAAAGAAAAGAAAAGAAAAGAAAAGAATAGAAAAGAAAAGAAAAGAAATACGTGAATGTTAATGTCTGTCTGGAATAAAACTATTTCAAACAATAGCTATTTTAAAATATTGGAATTGGCAGTATTTATTGGTCTAATGCTTTCAAGCATAATAAAACTATATTGCTCACCTTGACATGTGGAAACAAAAACCTCCAATAAAAGTATGGAAAGAGATAAATGAAAATTATATCAAAGAGCATGCCTCTTCTTAAAATTTGGATGTTCCCATATATTGCAATAAAAACAATCTTTAAATTTTAAATAAATAAATTCACCTTTACTTATTTGAGGGAAATCTACATAATTTTACTGGGTGCAAGAGGAAAACAAATCTGGAGGTATCTCCTTTCAACAAGGCTTTTCTTTCCCACTTATTTTCCAGACCCTAAAGGAAAAGGGAAGTGTGACAAGCTGAGAAATGCAGGTGCACGTAATTGACTAGGCGAGTGTTCTATTGTCATAGAAGCACAGCACATCAAATTAATGAGGCCCACAGAGACCCAGAAGGCTGAGGCCAATCAGAAGCCTGCCTTGGCATGCTTCAGCATGTGCTTTGGGCGACCTGGCAGCCCTTTTGTTTATATCCCAGACAAGCTAAAATTTCCAGAAAAGAGAAATCATCTTCATATCCTCATGGTGTGCAAAGTTTGGCTCTCAAAGAGCACATGTTTAAAACCCAGAAGTCATTATTTGAGCTCCACACCAGTTGTGGGGTGGGGAGGATATGATTCAATTAAAAACCTGTTTAGCTGTTTCTTGATGATGTTTGCTAGTACACAGTGTGTTGTTAAAAATGTAAGGAAGTACTTAGGAGTCAGAAAAATTGAGATCTAATGCTACAACCAGCTACTTTTCTCTTGAGGCAAGTCATATAACCTCTCTGAGACTCTGTTTCCTTTTCTATGAAAAAGAAACAATTGAATTAATGACCTTTTCCTGCCAGCCCCAAAATTTCACCAACTACACTAAGGAATTTCTTAAAATGTTATCTATAGTTTGTAAAGTAAATTGTTTCCTTCTTTAAAAAGGTGAGTAATGGGTTGTGATTTTTTTTAAGATTTTTATTTATTTGCCAGAGAGAGAGAGAGAAAAGCAGGGGGAGCAACAGGCAGAGGGAGAAGCAGGCTCCCTGATGAGCAAGGAGCCCAATGAGGGGCGTGATCCCAGGACCCTGGGATCATGACCTGAGCTGAAGGCAGATGCTTAACCTACTGAGCCACCCAGGCACCCTGAGCAATTGGGTTTTTACATCTCTAACCTTAGCCTGAAAAGTCTCTGGATCTAAAAGAAATGGTTATGACACAATTTTTAAAAATTCATATTTTTCCAGTTTTCTTGAGAAATAATTGACATACATCATTGTATAAGTTTAAAACATATAGCATGATGGTTTTATACCAACTGTGAAAAGACTACTACAATATGTTCATCTAACATTCATCTTCTCATATAGATACAAAAAAAGAAAAGAAAGGAAAAAAAGTTCTCTCTGTGATGGGAACTCTTAGAATTTACCCCCTTAACGACTTTCTTATATATCATACAGTAATGTTCTATTGTACATTATATCATAATACTTATTTATCTTATAACTGTAAGTTTATACTTTTTGACCATCTTCCTCCAATTTCCTCCTACCCCTACCCCTGGTAACCACAAGTCTGATCTCCTTTTCCATGAGTTTGGGGTCTTTTGTTTTTTTTTTTTAGATTCCATATACAAGTGAGATCATACAAGATTTGCCTTTCTCTCTATGACTTCACTTAGCAGAATGCCTTCAAGGTTGATCTGTGCTGTTACAAATGGTAGCATTTCCTCATTTTTTATGGCTGAATAATAGTCTATTGCATATATATATATATATATATAAC